>NW_027062662.1:0-21253 GCF_032884065.1 Artemia franciscana
ACTTGATATATATGCCTATTCTTAATTATACCTCCAAAGACAATTATGCCAAACAGCTTCTGGCTTTTCTTTTTATTAAATTTGAACTTGTGCTTAACCCCTTTTTTTGCATCAACCAAAGAGACTGTTTGAGCTCAACCACTCAGTGTGGTTGAGCTCAACTGCTGTTTTGTATGAAACAATGACAAACCATATTGTCATAAAAAGTGTTTTCACGTGAAACGATTGACTGGTTGAGCTCAATAGAAGTAGCATATAGAATAACTTATGCCTCACTAAGACTAAATTACATTCACTTTAGCCTAGTCTACTGGGTAGTACAACTACACCTTTCCCTTATAGGCAGCTCTCCTGCACCTCTACTTGTGATTTTTATATTTAGATAGTTTGGACAGCAAATATAGTTTGGTGGTAGGCTTAAATGTTGTTGTTGTTGTAAATTATTAACGTCTCCTCTAGAATCCAGCTTCTGTTGAGACAATCTTCCTTGTTCCACACTGTTCTCTTTGTTTCTTGATGCGGTAATCTGAAACAAACTTCATAATCTCTTTTCTCTCAGTCCTCTTTTTTTTTCTTTTTTTTTTAACAATATTACACAAATAACACAAAACAAGCAAATAATTCCTTTCCACCCTGTTCAATATTTATTCCTTAATACTAGAACATATCAAAAAAAAAAATAATCCTTCCCATTTTTTTTTTATATACATATATATATATATATATATATATATATATATATATATATATATATATATATATATATATATATATATATATATATATATATATATATATATATATAATTAAAATAATGTATAATCCTAGCTAAAATCATCCATTCTGCCACTTCATTTCACAAATTTCAAAAACATCATTATCATTTCGAGTCTTATAACATCATCATTGATCCCTATCCCAAGCATAAGACTAACATTGAGACTGCCTAGCTTTTCTCTTTGGCATATAATTCTCATATCCATTCTAAGTCTTTCATAAAAAGGACACTCAATTAGATAGTGATGTACAGTCTCATTTTGTAAATTACAAGCTTTACAAGCAGGGCTATCAATTTTCCCAATCCTAAATAGTCTAGCATTAGTACTCGCATGACCTGATCGAAAACGGAATAACAAATTACAGTTTCTCTTTTTCAACTTACTATAAATTTTACTATCAAAGTGGAATTTTTCTTCTTTTAATGTTACTTTCTTAAGTTCAAAATCTTTTGACTGGTGAGGACCTGCATATCTGAGACAAACTGGCTGTGGTGCCCTGCATTGTGCCTGCATATGTCCATACTTTTGACACTTGAAGCACTGGATAATAGGCCTTTGGTATCCTTGAACTTCTCTTTTCCTACCATATAGCCATAGAGCTGAGGGCAAGAGATTATTTTCAAATGTAATACAGACTGATAGGGTATCTTCTAATTGTTTTGTTTCTCTATTACATCTTTTCAATCTTTTTACAGATTTCACATTAGCATTAGACTCAGATTCAAGATCACTTTTAATCTCTTCTTCAGTGATTTCTGTAGGTATTCCTCTTATTACTCCTTGACATCTGGGTTTAAATTCCTTTGCTTGGACTTCTGTTTCACCTATTTTCTTAATTGTCAATGCTTTTGCTACAGCAGATTCAGTTGGAAGAAATATTGTGACTCTCTTTTTATCTTTGCTCAGTTCAAATTCAAAGTGCTCAGGTTTCAATGCTTCTTTTAGGCTTAAAGTGGTTTCTCTTTCCATAGGCAAGATTTTTGTTTCAACTTTGCTCAACAAGATTACTCTATTGTCAAATCTGTCAAGAATCTGTATTCCCTTATTTTTTGGGTGGTACTTAAGAGGAGCTGTGTAGCAACTTGTTGCAACTCTATTGTTTTCCTCAATGAGGGTTTGGGATATAGCTCTTTTGGCTCCTTTTCCTAAGTCATGAGATAATCCTAGCTTAGGGAAATTTATGATACCCTCCACTTCTTTAGGGTTTGCACTGCCTAAATTCATGGCTTCATCTGAGGAAAGAGGTTGGTAATTTTCATCTATTGAATTCAAAATTTCAAATGAATTTGATGTAGGGACTGTGGCAATGAATCTATTTTGAGAGTGTGGTGAGATATAGATTTGCTGCTGACTGTATTGACTATTGTGGGGGGCTAGAGTTGTGACTCTAGCCCCATACAGTACCCTGGTACTGTATAGCTTGAGACATAGGTACAACTTGTGGAATAAATGTTGTGTACATGGGGGCCTGCCCCTGCTCATTATTTGAACCTACTGCATTTGGCCCCACCATCACTCCAGGAGAGTGATGTGGATCCCAATTTACCTGCATCCCAGGTAAAACACACCACTATACCCAAAAAATCAACAAAAATATCAAACCCTCAATTCAAAAATAATATACCACGCTGAGCCGTTTTCCTCAAGTCGTAGGCTTAAATCTTGTATATATTTTTATTTTTTCATATTTACAAATTCTGCTTAGTCCGGCGGTGTTTCAAGTTTTTCTTAGCATTGCCCAGTGTTTCGACTTCGCATGCTTCGAAAATCGGTATGGCGTGCCGAAAATTCGGTAAAAAATCGGTAGATGGCGTCACGTTATCGGTAGAATAATCGGTAGGGAATTTCTAGACATGCCCAAACCCTTTAAGTGCATGTTAAGTGCACAAAAATGCTCAATTTTCTGCTGAAGTCCTAGATCAATCCAGAATTAGACCACTCTACAACGGTCTATCGACTTACGATTGATCATACGACGATGTATGAACGCCCCAGTAATGGGGCGTTGTTTGATATTGTTGTACTAACGACGGTTACGAAATGTTGCAGTCGTTGGCAAATGCAGCGTTTACAGTGGTTCTTGCAAATCGCTAGTATACTAGTATACTATTGAGCTAGCGGCGATTCTAAAATGTTGCAAACGCGGCATTTGCAGTAGTTGCTGCAAATCTGCAGTGCCTGTGAGCACGAATTCTCACATAAGGGAAGAACGATTTTCATGTATTAATTAAATTTGCATTTGGTTTTTATGCCTTCGTGGGAAAAAGATATGTTTAGACATGAATATATTGCCTGGCATGTGTGTAAATTCAGATGCTTAGCTAGACACGCATGAGAATGAGGCTTAAAAAATGCACTTTCAATATCCTTAGTTATTATTAATGGAATCCTATTTTACTTAATCAGGTATTTTTCATCATAGTAAAGCATTTAAAATTGGACTTCAAACAACAAATGAGATACTGGATTCAAATGATTGAAGCAGCTGATACACAACTGCAAACGAAGGAATCAAGCCTATGATGGCATTGGTAGAATACGTTGATTTAATTCTAATCTACTTAATTAGGTACTAATAAATCAATAAAGCACACTTTTATCTTCAAATAACAAATCAGGAACAGCGGCAGTTTCAAACATCTAATGCAACTTAAAACAGAAACTTTTTCTCTTCTACCGTAGACACACATCACTAACATTCTGAAGCCTTAGCCTAGAATCATATCAATACATGCGATATATATACCTCTTCATCTGTTGTCCACTGTCATAGGTTGGTAAAAAGAGCAGGAGAACTCACCACAACACAGAGGAACTTATTTCTCACAGTGCATTATTTAGTCTATTGAGTTATAAAGGTGCAGATTTGATGCCCAATAGAAGTAGCATATAGAATAACTTATGCCTCACTAAGACTAAATTACATTCACTTTAGCCTAGCCTACTGGGTAGTAAAACTACACCTTTCCCTTATAGGCAACTCTCCTGCACCTCTACTTGTGATATTTATATTTAGATAGTTTGGACAGCAAATATAGTTTGGTGGTAGGCTTAATTAACGTCCCCTCTAGAATCCAGCTTCTGTTGAGACGATCTTCCTTGTTCCACACTTTTCTCTTTGTTTCTTGATGTGGTAATCTGAAACAAACTTCATAATCTCTTTTCTCTCAGTCCTCTTTTTTTTTTTTTTTTTTTTTTTTTTTTTTTTTTTAACAATATTACACAAATAACACAAAACAAGCAAATAATTCCTTTCCACCCTGTTCAATATTTATTCCTTAATACTAGAACATATAAAAAAAAAAAAATAATCCTTCCCATTTTTTTTTTTTTATATACAATAAAAAAAAAAAATTCCTTCGTTTGCAGTTGTGTATCAGCTGCTTCAATCATTTGAATCCAGTATCTCATTTGTATATAAAAAAATTCAAATCTAATTTTTATAAATTCTAATCAATAATAATTATCTGATTATTGAATTCTAATTTATTTAATTAGGTACTTTTAATCATAATAAGTCAATAAAGCACACTTTGGAACAGTGGATGTTTCAAATATCTAATGTAATACAGAACAGACACTTTGCTATTATAGACTAACTTTGATCACTCATATACACTCTTCAACTGTCGCAGATGCTCTTATTTCCTTTAGCCGTTTCTCTAGTTCATGATCAACTATCAGCGATAAAGAATGCATATTCATCTTCTTCGTCCCACATTTAGTACCGAATATGGCAGATAAGGTCAGTGTCGACAATTTATTTGGTTTATCAGTCTTCACCTCTTTTAAAGTGCTGAAAAGACGTTCTGCTACAACATTCGAGAAAGGCAGTAAAAAGAAAAAGTAAATAACCTGCCTTAGATTTACAAACCTCGGTTGACCAGTTGGGGTAATTAAATAAAAAAAAAACTAATTTTTTTAGCTGAAAGTAAGGAGTGACATTAAAACTTAAAACGAACAGAAAGAACAACCCCTCGCTCTTTACGCTAAAGCTTTTAATTGTTTTAAAAAGTAGAATTGTGGCAAAGAGTCTAACTTTAGCATAAAGAGCAAGGGGTTGTGGAGGGGACAACTCATTTCATATACGGAGTAATTTCTGTTCGTTTTAAGTTTTAATGTCGCTCCTTATTTCAGCTAAAAAAAATAGTTTTTTTTTATTTAATTTCTGAACGTTTTTGAATTAATGCATATTTGATTTTGGCTCTCCACATTTAAATTAATAAAATGAAATTTGTATATTAATTCTTTTTTTGGCTAAATGGCTTTCTCTTAGTTTTGATCAGACGATTTTGAGAAATAAGGGGTGGAGAAGGAGGCCTAGTTGCCCTCGAATTTTTTGGTTACTTAAAAAGGCAACTAGAACTTTTAATTTTTAACGAACGTTTTTATTAGTAAAAAATAAACGTAACTTAAGAATTAACTTACGTAACAAACTTTCATAACCTTATATTTTTATTATGTATACGGTGAGGTTTGTACCCTCGTTAACACCTCGCTCTTTACACTAAATCGTAAGTTTTGTCCCAATTCTTTAAGAATGACCCCTGAATCAGAAAGGCCGTAGAATAAATAGTTGAAACTACTAAAAATACTTTAGAATAAAGAGCAAGTTATTTATCTCCTCCTAAATACCTCGCTCTTTATGATAAAGTATTTTTAGAACCCCTCATATGCGTAATAATCTCTGTTCGTTTTAAGTTTCAATGCTACTTCTTCCTTTCATTTGAAAAAACTTTTCATGTTTATTTTTATTGTTTTCTTATAGTAATGCTAGAGAATCCTGCGCCCTTGTCATTGAATTTTTCTTCCCCCATGACAGATTCCTCCAAGGAAAGATCCTCCAACATAGTCCCCTCTCCTCAGCCCCCTGAACAAAATCCCCCTGAAAACGTCTGTACACTTCCCATTAACCATTACTATATGTAAACACTGGTCAAAGTTTGTAACTTGCAGCCCCTCCCCCAGGGATTGTGAGGGAGTAAGTCATCCCCAAAGACATAATTATTATGGTTTTCGACTATGCTGAACAAAATGGCTACCTCAAAATTTTGATCCGTTGACTTTGGGAAAACATGAGTGTGGGAGGGTGCCTAGATGCCCTCCAATTTTTTTGGTCACTTAAAAAGGGCACTAGAACTTTTCATTTTCGTTAGAATGAGCCCTCTTGCGACATTCTAGGACCACTTGGTCGATACGATGACCCCTGGGGAAAAGAAAAAAAAACAAACAAACAAATAAACACACACCCGTGATTTGTCTTCTGGCAAAAAATACAAAATTCCACATTTTTGTAGATAGGAGCTTGAAACTTCTACAGTAGGGTTCTCTGATACGCTGAATCTGATGGTGTCATTTTCGTTAAGATCTTATGACTTTTAAGGGGTGTTTCCCCCTATTTTCCTAAATAAGGCAAATTTTCTCAGGCTCGTAACTTTTGATGGGTAAGACTAAACTTGATGAAACTTATATATTTAAATCAGCATTAAAATGCAATTCTTTTGATGTAGCTATTGATATCAAAATTCAATTTTTTAGAGTTTTGGTTACTATTGAGCCGGGTCGCTCCTTACTACAGTTCGTTACCACGAACTGTTTGATAAGGGAATTTTAAAGTGCTGAAAAGACGTTCTGCTACAACATTCGAGAAAGGCAGTAAAAAGAAAAAGTAAATAACCTGCCTTAGATTTACAAACCTCGGTCGACCACTTGGGGTAACAAGGGAAAAACAAATCTATAATATTCGACAATATTCTGCATTCGGAACATCAACAGAGCTTTGTTCACGCCATTCCGAGTCAATGGCAGCTCTAAGACATGTACGAGGGAAATACTTAACTGGAAGTGGTGCAAGACTAGAAAGATTGAGCTTAGCAGCATTTGAAGGCTCTACAAGACAGGACATCTCATACAAAACATCATCAAATATGAACCCGGTTTTGATCTGTGCAACTGCTTCCTTGTAAAATTCTCTTGCTGTGAGGTATACTTTCATCTCTTTATTATGGTCCACCTTAGGGTCGCGCTCTACAAGCTCCTAAATAGCGAGCTGGGTATTCAGTCCATGATAAATGTTTTGGATAGCTACATAATAATTGTCGTCATTTACATCAACATCTACTGGATTCTTCAAACCATTTACATATTCTACATCAAGAAAGTTCTTGGAGAGAGTTACAACAAGTCCTTATGTTTTAATTTAAATGTATGGAAAAGGGGGGACTATGATTGGAAAAGAGGGTTGAAATCAGCCAACATGGCCAAAATATAGTCCAAGAACATCAACATTATTCTCATAAAGGGGTTTTTCAAGCCATCAAGTGCTAAATATTTTCCATGTGTAGGATCATCAAACACAGCGTCAGTAAAATATAATGTGAGAGCATCCCGTTGCTCAAGAATCCTTTTGACGCAGCTATGTACAGATAACCATCTAGTTTGTCCAGGGGACAATATCTTCTGATTGTCAATTTCTAAGAAGTTATGGTAAGCTTTCAATAAATTCAATCGTTGTGCACTATGACTGAAGTGGCTGTGAATGGTTCTGGGATTTTGCTAAATGCGGCTATTCGCAGTCACACCTATTATGTACAATTAAAAAGAAAAAATAGGCAAAAAATCGCCTATTTTTTAGGACTGCGAATGTACAACACCTATTATGTACAATTAAAAAGAAAAAATAGGCAACAAATCGCCAAAAGTTGGTAGAAAATCGGTATTTCGGTAGGCTTGAAATTTATTCGGTAGAAAGGTCCGAAAATCGGTAGATCTACCGATAAATCGGTAGAAGTGGAAACACTGGCACTGCCACTGATCAACGCTATGATACTGTCCGCTACAAGAAAAACGACTTTTTGGAGCTCCGCAATAGGTCAGTCATCCGTGCGGGCTTCAAAAGAAACACAGCTCAGAACTGTCATTGTTTTTAACCGTAGGTTTCTGCCATTTATAATCATTGATTGAACTTTTCAGGCATAGACTTATAAATGGAATTTCTAGGCTCTAAATAAGATTATGTAAAATAAGAATTCTAAGCTGACAAATAGAATTCTAGCCATGTAAACTTTGATTTGTTTTTTTTGTGTGTTAGGCCTATTTTGATAAGTGTTGAGTTATATCCTGCAATTTGATTCACATAGGCCTACAGACATCCCTAGGGCAAGTCAAAAGTTTGAATGCTGGCATTAACCTTTGCACTGATTCAAGATTTTAGATTCACGATTTTTATTTAAACTTCTGTACAACACACACAATATAAAAAAAAGGGTCAAGCCGGAGACACAAGATCGATTGACAAAGACCCGGTATAACAACATAACACACCTATTTGAGAAAAAAAGAAATAAAAACAAATGCATAAAATAAATACAAATAAATCCACGACTCACCATTAGACGGGAACCCACCCACAAAACAACTGAAACTCGGCAAATATCAATCCGAAAAACAAAACAAAAACAGTGTGCAAGCGAGGGTGACCAATGACCGGCAACTTATTTGGAAAAAAAAAGAAAAATGAGCCCACCTTATCAACATCAAACAACTCAACTCAACGTTTTCTTTATTAAACTCAAAAAATACACAAACAATATTATACCCCAACAGAGAGCAGAGCTCGTAAGGCTGGGACGTGCAAAAACATAAGAAAAAACATCAACATTTCATCGTAATAATGATTTCAAAATATAATACAGTAAAAGACAAACAAAATAGAAAAAAACTCATAAAAGATAAGTAAATATATAAATATCGGGCAGGAGGGGCGTGGGAGGCCATCCCAAACACAGGGACACAAAAACGAACACACAAATAAGAAGATCAAATAATTTAATTTTCCATCATCAATGGTGAATAGTCAAAATTTTAGCAAACAATCTTTAATATTTGCTTTTTTAGATTTAACTGAGATTTTTGCTGAATATCAATCCGAAAAACAAAACAAAAACAGTATGCAAGCGAGGGTGACCGATGACCGGCAACTTATTTGGAAAAAAAAAAGAAAAATGAGCCCACCTTATCAACATCAAACCAACAACTATTTAATTTAAGATTTTTTTTTATCACTGATTCTTGAATTTATTAATAAGGATAGAATGAAGTTGCTTTTTTATATTTGGGAAAATTTACTATAGTCAATATATGGTAGATAAAGATGCCATGAACCCATGATCGAGAAATATGGCGAGAACCGTGATCTCTCAGTGGTTAATTTCAGATGCTGCATTCTCCATTTATTACGGGTTTCATAAACATGGTCAGGTTGCTCAGGGAAAAAATTTCTCGTACGAAAGTACGAAGGCAGTTCTGATCGGTCATATTTTACCTTGAATAAAAAACAATGAAGAGTGAATAATTCTGAAACAGGCAAAATATTAGTTAATAAATATATAGTATCAGTTTTAGATTTATTTGGATAGGAAGAAGGCGACGGTAAATATCTTTGCAAAATTCGAAGAGCCCGGTTTTGAAGAATCTGTATCGGTTTTATATGATACTTGAATGTTACCAAACAAATCAGGGGACAATATGTAAAATGGGAATACACCAAGGCAAAATAAATGAGTCGTAGAACTTCATAGGGGAACTTGTGTAAGACTCTAAGACTTGTCTAGGTATTTGGAAATCTTTGTTACAACTTATTGATGTTTTAGGTTTGACCTTAATCTGGTAATTTGGGACCAAGAGATACTTGCCTAAGCAACACATTGCAAGGACGCTAATGATCTTAAAGCATTTTTAATCCAATTACCACTTTTTACTAGATCTTTGAAGATATCTTCAGTAGATATCTTCAGATTGAATAAACATTTAATATTGTCACCCCTTAAGAAGATTAGAAAACCGAAGGAAAAGGTAGAAATATTCTGAAATGATAATTTTGTTTTTGAAATCAGATCCAATATTTAATTGTCAATAGATATTAAAAGGATTGCTAACTATCTTTACTCCTCCTCGAAATTATTATTGGGTTAATGTTTTATTCAATTATTTATGCATATCTTAAAAAGCCCGTGGGTAATATAGTATACTGGCATATTACACTGCCATATTGGTGGTGTTTCTTTCTCAAGAGCAATGTGAGAAAACTTATGAAGTAATTTGAAACCAGCCGAGGGTGTCAAAATGCGCAGGAAACTTTCAAATTTGAGTTTCACACGATATCAGGATAGGAAAATATGCCAATTTCAATCTGATGATTGGTCTTTGTTTCGTGGTGAAAAGACTAAATGCTCCCCAACACAGGTATTTCAAACTACTGAACTAAAAGCTACAAAATAGCTACTACTAAAATTATCATCAATACCCAAAATGAATATCGTTGAGACTTTATATCTTCAGCAGAACTCTTTACATTTTAGCCTTACCCTAAAGACTATGGATAAATTTTCAGGTCAAATTCTAGTTTAGCCACTTTTTGCTATCTTGGACGAGGGTTAGGTTAGGGAAATGAAACTTTCAGAAATAAATCTATGGCTAAAAACAGGTAAAATTCAAATTCAGCTACTTTTCACTATTTGGGAAAGAGATTAGGTTAGAAAAATGCAACTTTCAGTAAGGAATCCAAGGCCAAAAACATATTCGTGGAAGGTATTGTCAAGCTTCTATGTTAACCCTTTTCTGATTTCTAAGTTTTAGATATCTGCCAACTCAACAGGTCAAACCTATTGAAATTTTGATAAATAACATTTTACCTTAATTTTCAGTTATCAGTTTCTTTTTTTCTGGCTTTGGTCCTGAAAATACAATTTCTGTTATTCGAGTACGATTGTAAGCCATATCCATGTTTTTTTTTTTTTTTAAATTTAGAAAATATACTTGCATATCTTTAAAACCTTGTAAATTTAGACTGAGTAAAGTTGTGAAGATGAAACCAAATTTGTTGTACTTCACTTTTATAAGACAGATTTTTAAAGGTCATTAATGGTCAAGACGCTCAAGAGGGAGGAGTGGAGATATATACTTTAAAACACCTTCCCAGGACACAATTTAGCTGGTAGACCCATCCCTAAAAGTCTCATTTTTCAAATTTAAATCCTCTCCAAGATAGTGAGAAGTAGCTAAACTAGAATTTTACCCAAAAATATACTTAAGATAGGTATTGCCAGGCTTTGATTTTAACCCTCTTCTCATTTCTAAGTCTTAGAAATTTTCCTACTTGACTGGTAAAGGAATTTGACAGGACCTATTGAAATTTCAGAAAAAAAAATTCTACATTGATGATCAGTTATCACTTTCTTTTTCTCTGGTTTAAGCTCTGAAAATGCAATTCCTCTTAATTGTATAAAATATTAAGCCATGTCAAGGTTTTTTTTCTAAATTTAGGAAATGCATTTGCAGATCTTTGAAACCTCATAAATTGTGATAGAGTAAAGTTTTGAAGCTGAAAAAAGTTTTCTTGTATTTCATTTAAGCAGATGATATGTTTGCAAGGTTTCACTTTAATAACACAAAGATTTTAAAGGTCATCAAAGGTCACTGTCCTTTAGAGGGAGAAGGAGTTGAGCTAGGTACTTCAAAATAAATTCTTGGGACATACTTTAGTATATAGAAACATTACCGAAGGTGTCATTTTCCCAACCAGACCTCTTTCTAAGATAGCAAAACTATAATTTTACCAAACTTTCAATTTTCAATATAATTTAGTTAACTTCAACTTTCAACTTTTTCTTTATTCAACTTAAAAAATACAAAACAATATTATGTGCCAACAGAGAGCAGTGCTTGTAAGGCTGGGGCAGTGCAAAAAAATATAAAAAGACCAATATCTCATCATAATAACAATTCCGAAATTAAACATGGCAAAAAAACAAACAAATAGAAAAAAAACACACAAAAGTTTAATTAACAAGTATAAGTAAATATATAAATATCGGGCAGGAGGGGCGTGGGTGGCCATCCCAAACACAGGGACACAAAAGCAAAACACACAAAGAAGGAGTTCAAATAATTTAATTTTCCATCATCAATAGTGAATAATCAAAATTTTAGCAAACAATCTTTAATATTTGCTTTTTTAAATTTACCTGAGATTTTTCGGATCGATCAAAGAAAATTTTGCCATTCAGCTTATAATTGTTTGCAATGAAGGGTATTTGGTACCTAATCAAAAACCTTGACCTTTAAGAACTCTTAAAATGAATTCGGTATATCCCAGTCATCCAATAATCCAACCAAGGAAGTAAAATTAACAGAAATTTATCATAGAAATAATTTTTAGTAAAATTAATTTTTAGTAGAATATTTTGTAAAATTCGGTTCTATATTATTTGAAACAAACCATCGGTTAACTGAGGAAAAACTCATAGTCAAATTTTCAATCAATATCAATGAATCCCTAGCTTTAACTAATATAGCTGTATCATCTGCAAATAGAATTGCATGGCTAATATTCTCTTGCAAACCTCGTGGAAGATCTTTAATATAGATCAAAAATAAAAGTGAACCTAATACTAAGCTTTGGGGGACACCAATATCAATAAGACTTTTTAAATTAGTTTGTTTTCACCATTTTTCTTTGATTTTATCTACTTCTTTTTAGATGGTTGGAAATACTGGAAACGACACGGGGACGGCAAAGGCAGAGTTAACAGAGACCGTACCGCCTAACTGTTACATCTTTCTAAAATCAATTAATTTAAGTTTTTTATTTTGCTAAGAGCTATTCTATAATTTCTTTAAAGCGTGCAGAGAACTAATAATTAGCAAAAACAGTCCGATTCGGCTCCACAGAGCAAAAGATAGCACTGCACAAGAAAAGTGTGTGAGCTGGTAACCTTGGTTGTCACTTAAGTTGGGCAAAGTTTAATATCGTTATAGATGCACTGGACGGAATATCGATATACAAACGTATATATCGAAAACGACATTTCAAAAATTTCTGAATATTTCTTACCTTTTTTGTCATCGACGAGTGAACATCCAGCAGAAGAAATCCAACATACAAAATTGTATGTAAGCATGGGCCATAAAGGTGTCCAAAATGTAATACGGTATATAAATGATGGGGAGACGGTTGACCTTATTACGTTTTTATAAACTGAAGACTTCCAGGATTCATACAAGAAACTTGAATATAAAGGAAGTGATTACATTCATCTTAAAAGTAAAGATTGCCATCTAGTAGTCTCTAACAATAATTTAAAGCTGAAACTTTGGAAGGATAGCTACTTCTTGGGAAGCTATGACGCTGATAGAATCCAAGATGAAAATTTGAGAGAAACTTTCCAAGAACAGTTGAATCTAAAAATGAAGAGTCTAAAATTTCAAAAATGTTGAAGATGAATACGATAATTTTAGTAGAACAGTTATCAAAGTAACTGAGCGTGTGTTAGGGAGGAAAGTTAGAACTGCAGTTAAGGATATTAGTGCTAATGGTTAGTGTTTAGTGGAGGGGAGGAGAGATTCGTAAAAGAAATATTGAAGAGAAAGATTTATACAAAAAATGAAATGAATGTAAGGACAGTCAGCCAACATTAAATGGTAAATATAAGAGATGTGAAATGGAAGACTTTGAGAAAATTACAATAGATCTGGACGATGCAATCGCACGACATAAAATAAAATATTCTACTGGCTTCTTAAGCCATACAGAGAGAATAGCCAATCTGGACTTGTCCCAGTTAAAGATAAGACCATTCTGCAAACAGTATTAAGGAAAGGGGTTAAGAAGAGATTGGTAGAACATTTTGAGAAAGTCCTAAACGACAGCAAAGTTGCAGGAAACGAAATAGAAAAGAACCAAATATTTCATAACACTTTCGAAGCGAAGGAGTAGAAGCAGCAACGGTGTTAAACAGATTTAAAATAATGACATTGGGTAGGCTTACTGATAGTACAGTAAATCGGTCTTTAGATGGTGATTGTGAATTTAGAGATAAATCTCTGAAGATCGCGAATATTTTTTGAAAAAAACGGGAAACACCTAGCAATTCTAGGAAAAACTTAACTAAATCCCTCTACATAAAAGGGAATAAGAGTAGATGGGGTAATCATAGAGGCAGGAGCTTGGTTTCTGTATCAAGAAAATTGTGGTTGATTCTTTGCAGTTGATTGTGTATGGCTATGCTGGTTCACCTATTTAATTGGATGGATAAGTAGGGTTAAACAAGTATTTAATAAAAAAAAAAAAAGTTTTTTCAACTGAAAGTAAGGAGCGACATTAAAACTTAAAACGAACAGAAATTACTTCGTATATGAAAGAGGCTGCTTCCTCATCAACGCCCCGCTCTTTACGCTGAAGTTTGACTGTGTCTCTCAATTCTTATTTTTAAAACAAAGAAGATCCGTCAAAAAAGATACAATTATAAAGATAGCTTTTGAAGAGGATAATGAGCTATATATGTTAGCTGCGCAGCCCCCCCAGGGAGATTGCTATTTCAAACAATTTTTTGGTTGATTTTGAAGGAATAAATATTTAATTCTTGTAAAGTGTACAATTGGAACATAACAAAAGGCTTCTTTCGGATCATGCACACAGGAAACCTGTTTCATAATTAGCATATATGACGCAGGTCTCAGTTATATATTAAATAAAAAAATAAGTTTTTTTAAATGAAAGTAAGGAGCGACATTAAAACTTAAAACGAACAGAAATTACTCCGTATATGAAAGGGGCTTTTCCTCCTCGACACCCCGCTCCTTACGCTAAAGTTTTTTATTGTTTTAATAAGCAGAGTTGCAAGAAAAAATCAAACTTCAGCGCAAGGAGCGGGGTGTCGAGGAGGAAAAGCCCCTTTCATATACGGAGTAATTTCTGTTCGTTTTAAGTTTTAATGTCGCTCCTTACTTTCATTTAAAAAAACTTGTTTTTTTATTTAATTTCTGAAAGTTTTTGAATTAATGCATGTCTGATTTTGGCTCTCCGTACATAAATTATAAAAATAAAATTTGCATATTAATTCTTTTTTTGGCTAAATGGCTTTCTCTTAGTTTTGATCAGACGATTTTGAGAAATAAAGGGTGGGGAAGGAGGTCTAGTTGCCCTCCAATTTTCCGGTTACTTAAAAAGGCGACTAGATCTTTTATTTTTAACGAACGTTTTTATTAGTAAAAAAAAATACGTAACTTAAGAATTAACTTACGTAACAAACTTTTATATTCTTATATTTTTGATTATATATATGAGGGGGTTGGTCCCCTCATTAATACCTCGCTCTTCACACTAAATCTTGTTTTATCCCAATTCTTTAAGAATGACCCCTGAATCAGAAAGGCCGTAGAATAAATAGTTGAAATTATTTAAAAAAATTTTAGCATAAAGAGCGAAGTATTTATCTCCTCCTAAATACCTCGCTCTTTATGCTAGAGTATTTTTAGAACCCCTCATATGCGTAATAATCTCTGTTCGTTTTAAGCTTTAATGCTTCTCCTTACTTTCAATTGAAAAAACTTTTTCATGTTTACATTTTCATTGTTTTTTTTTTATAGTAATGCTAGAAAGTCCTGCGCCCTTTTCATTGAATTTCTCTTCCCCCATGAAATATTCCTCCAAGGAAAGATCCTCCCATATAGCCCCCTCCCCTGAACCCCACACCCAAACCAAAAAAATCCCCCTGATAACGTCGGTACACTTCCCAGTAACCATTACTGTATGTAAACATTGGTCAAAGTTTGTAACTTGCAGCCCCTCCCCCAGGGACTGTGGGGGGTAAGTCATCCCCAAAGACATAGTTATTACGGTTTTCGACTATGCGGAACAAAATGGCTATCTCAAAATTTTGATCCGTTGACTTTGGGGAAAAAATGAGCGTGGGAGGGGGCCTAGGTGCCCTCCAGTTTTTTTGGTCACTTAAAAAGGGCACTAGAACTTTTCATTTCCGTTAGAATGAGCCCTTTTTCAACACTCTAGGACCACTTGGTCGATACGATGACCCCTGGGGAAAAAAACAACAACAAAAAAACAAATAAACATGCACCCGTGATTTGTCTTCTGGCAAAAAATACGAAATTCCAGATTTTTGTAGATTGGACCTTGAAATTTTATACCTATAGGGTTCTCTGATACGCTGAATGCGATGGTGTAATTTTTGTTAAGATCCTATGACTTTTAGGGGGTGTTACCCCCTATTTTCCAAAATAAGGCAAATTTTCTCAGGCTCGTAACTTTTGATGACAACGACTAAATTTGATGAAACTTATATATTTAAAATCAGTATAAAAATCCGATTCTTTTGATATATCTTTTAGCATCGAAATTCCGTTTTTTAGAGTTTCGTTTACTATTGAGCCGGGTCGCTCCTTACTACAGTTCGTTACCACGAACTGTTTGATTACGCTTTACAGCCTTCAAGCAATATTTATAACCATTTAATTTCACTTGCTTCTTATATTTTTCACGAGGAAAAAACTGTAATGTTTTGCGCAATTCATTTTCTCGCTCAATTAATTTTTCATTAAACCAATTTATCTGATTGATACATAGCAAGCAATTCTAAAGAAAATGAATAGATAGATAGATAGATAGATAGATAAGTGTATTTCAAAAAACCCGTGGGCCATATACACAAAAATATAAATAAATAACAAACAAGCAAGGAAATTAACAACAGTACGAACACGCAAAAAAAGAATTCAATGCAAAAAGTACCTAATCTAACTACAAAAGAAATTAATCATATAAAACTTTTTCTTCTTATTAAAGATTTATCTACATATACTCCCACTCGAAATATTGTGGTTGGGTTACTATTTTGTAAAATACCTGGAAGCATCAAATTAACCCCATGGAAATAAATTTCCCGTAAATCCAAGAGCACCGGGCATTTCTGGAGAAAATGATCCAAGTCTTCATCATCATCTTTACAAAGGGGACAAACATACCGCCTATCAGGACCAACTATCATTTTATTTTTGTCGAATGTTTTTTGCCTGTTCTGGATTGGAAGACAATTTGCCCTAAGCTGAATCCAACGACGTAGAATCATAGCCGGTAAGTTAAATTTGAAATAAACTTCCTCCCCAAAACTAAGTTTTGCCTGATTATAATGTTGCAGGGTTGTAGAATCAAAAACCAGCCCTTGCCAATGCTGAATTTCCTGACTCTCTAATATAAATCGTACCTGGCTTTCTAAATTTGTTGGTACATCACGAGAGCAAAGACCATTATTCCATAAATAAGGCATTCCTACTTTTTCTAGTAATGATTTAATTTGGAATGGCCACGAGGTTTTTAAACCACATTTCAACATCTCTTCATATGCCGCTCTTACTAGTCTATCTTCATTACTCTTAGTTAACTTCAACCAGAATCTAAGCATTAAAATATACCTACGTAGCTTTAAAGAAAACAGGCCCATATCACCTTTCAGAATCTGTGAATGAGTTGTCTGATGTAGACCAAACACTCTTTTATAATACTGGAGCTCAAGGGACTCCAGTTGCTGCACCGTTTCTCCACCCCATATCTCTGCTCCATATTCTATCACGGGTAAAATTTTTGTGTTAAATATTCTTTTATGCATTTTTAGGTTTTTGATCCCCATTATCGTCGGGTTTCTAAATATAGCTGACATGGCCACCCTACCTCTCTTAATTATTTCATCAACATGACTCCTTAGGCTTCCATTATCCGATAAGATAAAGCCTAAATATTTTATTCTTTTACTTATAAATAGTTCCTTATTATTAAATTTAAATGTATATTTTTCATCGTCCCCAACCTTCCTTTTTTTAAAAATAACAACTTCGCTCTTTTCAGTACTCAGCCTTAACTTTTTTATATGCAAATATTCTTCTATGAGATTCAAAAGAGTCTGTAGATCTTGCGGTTTATTAGCCACCAAAGCAATATCATCTGCAAATAATAAGAGAGATAGTTTTTGAGTCCCTAGGCTAACTTTCGGAGCCCATCTATTCTCTAGAAAATTAACAACATCATTAATAAAAATATTAAACATAAATAAAAATATGCAGTTTTATAATCAGCCTTTCTTTCTACTATTCTCAGATATTTTTCAAGTATTTCAATCAGAACTGCAACAAGACTTAAAGAAGCAAGGTGTAACATAGCAAAAGCAGACAAACCTAAAACACTAAGCATAAATTAGAATAGTAAAAAATCATTTCTAACGTTTCCATAATATTTAAAACTTCTACGATAAACAAATAATCTCCTTTCTATTTCTTCTTCCATTTATATTTGAAGATAAAATGTAAGTAAAATTGTGTCGATTTTCTCTAAAATCTTCTTCTTATATAGTTAAATCACAAATGGCCAACATTCAAACCGTTAAAATTTTGGACTTCATTAGAATGATAGGCAATTTACTTATTTCAAGGCTTTAAGTAATTGATGATTTCATTGTAAGGTTGGTTTTCAAAAGAATCATGAAATTCTAAAAAATGAGTGGCTTGGATCATTGAAATAACAAGTCAAATACGTCCTAGACGATCCCATACAGTCATAATTGATTGCACCACATTCATTTTTTTTATTTTATTTAGTAATTTATCTTGAGAAAGAACGCCTCGAAAATAAGGAATATGAACTAATTCATTCAATATATTAATATTTGGCAATTGTATTATTTTTGAAACTTTCTGACGTTCCCCGTTTTAGGAAGCGAGAATCCTTTGAATTGTGAAATCTCAGCTTTAGCGACTTTTCTGGATCTTCCACACTGTTCAGGTACTTTAACTCCTTCTACTTGTATTTTCTTGGGTCTACCATGATTTTTGGAAGCTTTAACAACCACTTCCAATCCATATCCAACAATTTTGTGTGTACCGGGTAATTTCAAACCTCACCCTTTCGGTTAAAGTCCCCGGTAATGTTAAACCTTCAGCTTAAGCATTTGAAGAATCAGTAATCTTATCCAAAATTGTCTTTCCAGCATATGTACCTAATGCAGCTGCACCACCATTTTGAGTTAGTTGTTGAAACGATATCATCATATAGACATCTTTATTCTTTACTGTCCCTTGTTCAATTTGTTTTCATACAAGCAATTTTTAACAGGTTCTGTAACAAAAATAATACTTTCTATTCGAATGCAGTAATTTTCTTTTTTCTTAAGACATCTGTTCATTTTTACTTTTTGAAGAGGGGATAAATGAATTGTATATTGAATACAGTCACTTTTTTATATCGATTTCAAATTTATCAAGAAAAGATAAGAACGATATCTTGAATGATTTCGAAGCAGTTTTTATAGGGTAAATCAGTATGGGATCCTGTATTTTTAGTTTTATATTTTTCAAGCTTTGTTACCTGTCTTTTATGAAGTAATAGTTTAAAAATCTATCGTTCATTCACTTCTGTATCTGTTACTCGCACTTTAAATTTTCGTTTTGCATCGAAACATGTTTTTAATTTTTTGTTTTAGAAATTCTGATAAATAAAGTGTATACTCTTCCATTTATTAGAGGATTATTTTTATAGATAAAATTCCAAGGTAAAGATTTTTGCAACACTCTTTTGAAAATAACATAGACTTGATTTTTACTTCCAACTTCCTTTCATTCTCTTTTGAAATGCTTCATCGGGATCTTTTTCTAGTACATTCATTATAAGATTCTCGAAATTATCTAAACGTTCAGATAACAGAATAACGTCAAATAACTTCAGATGCATAACGGTCAGATAACAGCATAACTAATAGTCCTTTGTCATCAACTCTGGTCAACATATTGCCAGGTGATGGATAAATTTTAGTTAATTTATTAATATTCTCATTTGAATACTGATTTGTAAGAATTTGTTGGTTAACAACTTCATGCTTGAAATTGTTTAAATAATTTATAAATCTTGTAAATTCATAGCACCTTTCTCTGATTTTGGAACACCTGGATTATTTAATCGTTTCAATTGTAAATCAAGATTAACATTATCATCCAGGAATCTGCTTTCGTTACTTGTATGCTTCCAATATTTACTTACTAAACTTCCAAACTTGTTCATTTAGTATACGCAAATTTTATTAAGTGAATATCTAAGTTCTCTCTGTACTTGAAAGACCCACCCTTTGCTTTCAAACCAATTAGTAAAAATCCGTGATTCTTCATTGCTTCTTTAAAATAGTTGATACATTTTTTTCCTAAGTCAGATGCATGGTATTGTCTAATTTTATCTATTTTTTTGGATTACAACACTTCTTTCTTCCTTTTGGACTACAAATTTTGACACTTGGGATCTACATCATCTACATTAATGATATCGCTGTTATGAGTATTCGCAACCAAAAGATCTATGGTAGTTTTTCTTCCAAGATATTCATGTTAATCATTAGATCTCTATATTTATCTTCTTCAAGATCTTTGGAATACACATACATGTTTTGAAACTATAGGTAATCAAAAATCAAGTTCAAGAGTAAATCGGTTTTACAACATCCAGAGTTACCATAAATCAATAGTCGAAACGGCGATTGAGGTGCATGTTTATTATCAAAACAACCTTTATTTTTTCCACATTTATATACTTTAATAGGGGCTTTTTCATCCATTAACTTGGTCTTTATTAAGACCAAGTTATATACTTTATATAACTATAATATAAAATTATTATAATTTTTATAATATTATATAAAATTATATACTTTATTTTTTCTTTATTAAGAAAAATTAAACTATAAAGCCTATAGTTTTGAAGCTTATAACTTTGAAGCTTATTGCTTTGAAGTTTGTAGCTTTGAAACTTATAGCTATGAAAACTCATAACTTTAAAGCTTAACTTTAATTATGAAGCTTAAATTCAATCCTAAGTAGCTTAACTATAATACCCTCAATTAGCTTAATAATACTTTAACTAGTTTAGAGCTTCAAAATATTGTATCCCCAGTGTACCGACTTTACTTTATTTTTCAAAATCTTTCTTTTAGTGTCATTAGAGTCTAGAGCTTTATTTTTTTTTTCTAAGAACATTTTATGTTTATTTGCTCTTAAAGTATAAAGTTTCTGACAGAGAGCTTCTGATAAGCTTCCCACTTTTCCGAAGAATATACCTTTATAATTGTGTAATGTTATTTTATCTTCAACGATATTCGTTTTGATACCTTTCAATTTTTCCTTGCCTCGGTTTCATCGTCACCCTCTTTTGAACAAGCATACATTTTCTCAGACCTAAAAATTCAAACATCATTTTTCCAGATAATTCATCCTTCATCATACCTATCACTTTTTATTGTCTGCAGAGAATTAGCAAGTGTTATCTATTTTATAATCCGAATTATCGGATTTTTCTTGAAGGTCAGCTTTAATGTCTTCATAAAAATCGTCCATTCGAATATCATAAATAAAACTATATGTATCCATATGAAATAAGTCGAAGTTTTCACTATATCTTGGTTTCATGTATTCATAATGAAATTCATGCATCAGTAACTTAGATAACTCTAATGCAGGAAATCCAATATAAATAGTTTTATCTAGAGTTATTTTTGACTTGGGTATTCTGGCTACCGAGAAATTCTCGCTAAAAATCATTCTCGATCTAAAGTTATGTTTTTTAATTATTTATTTTGTCTTTGTTCATCGCT
>NW_027062662.1:21353-49017 GCF_032884065.1 Artemia franciscana
ATTTTGTCCCAATTCTTTAATCACAAAGTTGTACCCTTGAATCACAAAGGTTGTAGAATAAATATTTGAAATTTGTAAAAATACTTTAGCGTAAAGAGCAAGGTGTTGTGGAGGAGACGGACTCTCTTATATACGTAATATTTTCTGTTCGTTTTAAGTTTTAATGCTGCTTATTACTTTCAGTTGAAAAAAATGTATTTATTTTCTCTTTGTTTTTTTTTTTTATTTTAAATAATGCTAGAAAACCCTGCGCCCCTTCATGGAAATTATCTTCCCTCATGATAAATTCCTCCATGGAAATATACTCCCACGTGACACCCTACCCTCGATAGATCTATAAAAAAATTGACTTGTTATGCTGATTCCAAATATACAACTTTAGTCTTACCCATTAAAAGCCACGAGCGTGACTAACCTCATATCAAAAAAAGGGAAAGACCCCCCACAAGTAGTAGAATTTTAATGGAAACCACACCATCAGATTCTGCAAAAATGTGGAATTTTTAGTTTTTGCCAGAAGAAAGATCACGGATGCGTGTTTATGTTTTTGTTTTTTGTTTCCCCCAGGGGTTATTACATCGACTCGGTGGGCCTAGAATGTCGGAACAGGGCTCATTCTAAAAATGTTGAAAAACTTTGGAGTGAAGGGCGAGGTGCTGAGGAGGGGGTAATCCAACTCATATACGTAATAATTTCTGTTCATCTTAAGTTTTAATATTGCTCCTTGCTTTCAGCTGAAAAAACTTGTTTTCTTAAATTTAATGAATACAGGAAAACTATAAAATATGACTATATTGATGTAAAAAAGAAATAGATTATTAGGTCTACATTTGGGATCGTCAGGAGGAGGGTTGGGTATACCTGCAGGGGAATTTATTAGTTCAGTTGGAAAGTGCATAAAAAATGATGGACTACTGTTTTTACCCTGTCCCTCAGGCAGAAATGGGGCAGTAATGTGGCAGTAATCCCGTTAGTAGTGACCGGAGATTTGACCAGGGTCATCACAAATTTTCTTTGAATATACTGCAGTCGTTAATTCGCAAATATATATCCAGCAGAAAGCAGATATGGCTTATAAGACCGGATAGCGGAAATTATGGTGAATAACGACTAAAAAAGCACGGTCTTTAAACATTAATTAAATAAAAAAAAACTAATTTTTTTAGCTGAAAGTAAGGAGCGACATTAAAACTTAAAACGAACAGAAATTACTCTGTATATGAAATGGGTTGTCCCCTCCACAATCCCTCGCTCTTTACGCTAAAGCTTTTAATTGTTTTAAAAAGTAGAATTGTGGCAAAGAGTCAAACTTTAGCGTAAAGAGCGAGGGATTGCGGAGGGGACAACCCATTTCATATACAGAGTAATTTCTGTTCGTTTTAAGTTTTAATGTCACTCCTTACTTTTGCTAAAAAAATTAGTTTTTTTTTAATTTCTGAACGTTTTTGAATTAATGCATCTTTGGTTTTGGCTCTCCGCACATAAATTATTAAAATGAAATTTGTGTATTAATTCTTTTTTTGGCTAAATGGCTTTCTCTTAGTTTTGATCAGACGATTTTGAGAAATAAGGGATGGAGAAGGAGGCCTAGTTGCCCTCCAATTTTTGGTTACTTAAAAAGGCAACTATAACTTTTAATTTTTAACGAACGTTATTATTAGTAAAAAATATACGTAACTTAAGAATTAACTTACGTAACAAACTTTCATAACCTTATATTTTTATTATGTATACGAGGGGGTTTGTACCCTCGTTAATACCTCGCTCTTTACACTAAATCGTAAGTTTTGTCCCAGTTCTTTAAGAATGACCCCTGAATCAGGAAGGCCGTAGAATAAATAGTTGAAATTACTAAAAATACTTTAGCATAAAGAGCAAGGTATTTATCTCCTCCTAAATACCTCGCTCTTTATGCTAAAGTGTTTTTAGAACCCCTCATATGCGTAATAATCTCTGTTCGTTTTAAGTTTCAATGCTACTTCTTCCTTTCATTTGAAAAAACGTTTTCATGTTTATTTTTCATTGTTTTCGTATAGTAATGCTAGAGAATCCTGCGCCCTTTTCACTGAATTTTTCTTCCCCCATGACAGAGTCCTCCAAGGAAAGATCCTCCATCATAGCCCCCTCTCCTCAGCCCCACCTTCAAACAAATTAAATCCCCCTGAAAACGTCTGTACACTTCCCAATAACCATTACTATATGTAAACACTGGTCAAAGTTTGTAACTTGCAGCCACTCCTCCAGGGATTGTGGGGGAGTAAGTCATCCCCAAAGACATAGTTATTATGATTTTCGACTATGCTGAATAAAATGGCTATCTCAAAATTTTGATCCGTCGACTTTGGGAAAAAAATGAGCGTGGGAGGGGGCCTAGATGCCCTCCATTTTTTTGGTCACTTAAAAAGGGCACTAGAACTTTTCATTTCCATTAGAATGATCCCTCTTGCGACATTCTAGGACCACTTGGTCGATACGATGACCCCTGGGAAAAAAAACGAAAAAAACAAACAAATAAACACGCACCCGTGATTTGTCTTCTGGCAAAAAATACAAAATTCCACATTTTTGTAGATAGGAGCTTGAAACTTCTACAATAGGGTTCTCTGATACGCTGAATCTGATGGTGTCATTGTCGTTAAGATCCTACGACTTTTAGGGGGTGTTTCCCCCTATTTTCCTAAATAAGGCAAATTTTCTCAGGCTCGTAACTTTTGATGGGTAAGACTAAACTTGATGAAACTTATATATTTAACATCAGCATTAAAATGCGATTCTTTTGATGTAGATATTGATATCAAAATTCAATTTTTTAGAGTTTTGGTTACTGTTGAGCCGGGTCGCTCCTTACTACAGTTCGTTACCACGAACTGTTTGATCACGCTTCTATTGTCATAACCAGTTTTATGGATAAACTAGCTTTAATAATTGAGTCTCAGCCTGTGGCAGGGACGGCGGAACTGTTTTGCGCACATTGCGTTACCAGATATACAGTATTTAGCGAAAAGTGGGTGACCCCTCGGGTCACATTCATGATTTTGTAGTTTTCAAAAGCACTGTTCATATCTTTACGTTATTAAAAACAAAACTGAGAAAAAAGTTGAAATTGGAAGCTTTATTTAAATCATGAATGTAATAACTTGAATTTAGCGCGAAAAACTACTATCAAGAAACAGTTGCCACTAGCGTCCTGAGTCCGCTTTCCAAGTCTGGTAAGTTCTTGTCTTGTCGTGAATTATTGTCAGGCAGCTTTCAGCCCGTCGTAAATATCGGATGGAAAGTTAATTTGGCATCACTAGCACTCCCGCAAATGACTCCCCGACATGGTCGTACCCAGGATTCTTTTCGGGGGGGGGATACAAGACGATTTTTTCGGGAAGGAGGGGTACAAAAATCTTTAAAAAGTATTAAAATTCGTTTATATTCATTTTGTTACGTTATGAGTTGGACAAACATTTCGGGGGGGGGGGCTCAAACCACCTAACCCCCCTGGATACGCCCTTGCTCCCCTATATCCTTCGGCATAGCTATTAGCATGTCTTTATTTTCACTTAACTAATCCCTCTTGTATTATTTGGTATTTTGACCCAAATATTACATAACATTGCCTCCGTGATCTTTACAAAGGTATTCAGGTTAAATTTCTTCAGGTAAACATTTAGTGGTTGACCACTTCTGAAGGAAACATGTTAATACTATTGTATATATAATACTATGTACAATAATAGTACTATTAAAGTGCATATTTTGCGCTTTTTCTAAATATCTTGGTTGATTTTTTGAGTTTGCACCCCTCTCCTTGTGATGGGCCGAAATATAGCCCTTATGGTATATTTATTGGTTCTTTTAAATCTTGTGATGCGTCATCTTCTTTGTTAAAATGGATATTCTGCATTCTTGGCTTGATGGATTCCAGTTTCTCCTTAGGGATAATTACAATTGCAATATTTGATTAAAATATAATTTGAAATGATTTCAAGAAGTGGGTAATATCGGAAGGGAACATATTAATCCGACTCATAGAAAAATCATGCATATTATAAAGGCATAAGTTCATTGTGTTAGTTTTTCTTTGAACTTTAAATATCTTAGGGCTATATCAGGGGCAGTGGGGTACATAGCCAGAAAAGATACCATAGCATTTGAAAAGAGCATAAAATAAGCACTTTAGTTGTACTACATCTTTTTTATTAGGATGTTTCATTAAGAAGTGGCCTACCACCAAGTAGGCTATTTTTCGCACTCAATACTTTTCAATTACAGCTTCTCTTAATCATATTCACATATTTTACAAAAATTAAATCATAAAAATACTAACCATTTATAAAAATAAACAAAACTATGCCCGTCCAAAAATCCATTCTCAGCAAACACTTTTCATACTACTCTGATGCATTAAGTAAAACCAGAGGAAAACATAGTCTGTTACGACACAAAGGCAGAAAACACGTTTGGAATTTATAATTGTTAATAAAACTCAGCCCAATAAAATATTTACTCTAATTAAAGAAATAGAGGCCGAGAATAAGGAAACCTTGAATAATGATTAATATTAAGTTTCGCAACTTATACCTGATGAACATACCAAAACATTTGCACATAATAAATTAGGTGTTTTCTCTAAATTAATTTAAATCCAAAATTTAAGGCTAGCCATTTTTGTAAATGATTCTTTTTGTTTCTGACTATTCGAGGGATGTTTTTCGGATCGTAGGCTATATTCAGCTCAGAAAGGATGTATTCAAGGGAAAAGGCTGTAGACGACCCCCTCCCCCTAAACCTAAACTTTTTCGAGTATTTGGGTGCTTCTTATTTAAATTATCAGATATATATTTTTTTATTATTGGTCCTTCCTCCGAAAAAAAAAATCTTGAAAGTGCGCCTGAATAGGAGGCATATGTAAGAGAGGGTGGAGCCTCCAGCCTCACATGAAGGAGTTCTAAGTTGTGCAATTTGCCCATTGTTAACATATAAGGTTTTTTTTATTGGAAAAGAGGTCTTGTTCAATCCTTGGTCTCCAAAAAAGCTTAGGACATTAAGGTGAAACTCTTAGGAAATTTTGAGTGGGGTGCCGAACACAATCAAAACACACTATGTACTTGCTGGTTCTGAGTAGGAAATATTGGCAATATCTAAGGAACGGTTGGGAATATTTAGTTGAATTTTTCAAGGTATGTTGAGGAGAGGTTGAAGAGAGATGCGTGAGTAACCAGCCACCCTTCTCTCTGCCCTTTTTACGTGCTTCTTCTGCTCAACGTTGAGCAAAATCTTGAAATTGTCCTTTTTGTTTGAACTAGTCGAAAGGTCTAATAGCTGTGCCTCCAAGGATGCCATACCCACTGCGGCCACGGGACAGGGATTGTAAATTAAGCAAATTTGCCCGATGTTTACATGCATGATTTATCATTAGGAAAAGGGATTTTGGGTTCATCCAAAAAGACTAAGGATATTAAGGTGAAACTTCTGAGTATGTTGAAGGGTATGTAAAATTAAATCAAAAGTCACTATGTGCATCTACTTTATTGAAAAGGAGGATCTGCGATATTTAAGAACGACCAAGGGTATTAACTTGAAATTTTTGGGACATGTGAAGGGGGATGTTGAAGAGTTATCGGAGAACAGCCAGCCCTCTCGCCCTTTATAGATGCCCCCTTCCCTATCACTGATAAAAATATTAAAAAAGTGATTTTTTTTCAAAACGGTCAAATGGTCTAGTAACTATTCCTCCGGGGGTGCATTGCTCCACACAGCCCACAGGGTAAAAATTGTAAATTATACTATTTGCCCTTTTTAACATGCAGGATTTATCATAAGCCGCAAAATAGAGCTGCCTAAGTGAAGAACAATCTGGACAATGTATTATTTATTTGTTTTTTTTTTTTCTTCTGACTATTGCACTTTGTAGAGCAGGTGTTGTCAAAGAAACTTAAAAAGTGGTTTGTTGGATTCGGAATTGAAAGTTATAGTGTCCTTTGTAAGATTCTAAAGTTGTTGGAGGGCAACCAGCCTCCATCACGCCCATACTTAACACAAACACATCCAATCAAAATTCTGAGATGGATAATATGTTATACATAGTAAAAAAATCCGGTCATTATCTCTTTAAGGATGGCAACCCACAACAGCCCTCGGGGCAAGGGCTTTAAGTTATAATAGTTGCCCATTAGTTTCATATAAAGTGCTTATGGAAAGGATGGTCGTACAAACTATGGAGGGGGCTCATTTGACTGAAAATCAAATAGTGCCTTTTTAAGAGTCAAAAAGGATTGAAGGACAATTAGCCCCCCCCTGTTTTCTCACAGTAGTCTAAAGATCATATAATGACGCCTTGGGAGTTGCCACAAATCCCATACACTAGGGGAAAGGCTTGTAAGTTATACCCCAGGGCATTTAAGGTTTTTATGGAAGAGGTGGTCATATAAACTTTAAAGGTGGTTCACTTTGCTGGAAATTGAAACTTCTAGTTACCTTTTAATAATCAAAAGGGATTTATGGCAGCTAGCAATATTTGCATGCTACTACTACTAATACTACAACTATTATTACTGCTATTGGTATCACAACTACTACTAATATCACTACTACTATCACTAAAACTACTAATTCTGCTGCGATTGCTACCAAGGCTAAGGATGTTGAAATAAAAATCTGAGGAAATGTTGAGGGAAAAGTTAACTAAATCAAAGAACACTATGTGCATATAAATTGCTGATTCGCGCGTATCAGCAATATTTTTGGAACGGCTTACCGTGTAAGGAGAAACATTCTTGGACATTATGACTTTGATGTTCAACTGACTAAAAGGCAACTTGTACCTGCTACTACTACTATTAATTCTGTTGCTACTACCGGCGCTACACACAACAATATTACTGCTACTACTGTTCCTATTACCCCCCACTACTATGATGCTAGTACATTTAAAGCTATTAGAATGAAGGTGAAAATTTGACCTAATATTGAGGGGGAATTTTAACTAAATCAAAACACACCATTTGCTTGCAGCTTGTCCTAAAAATGGATTCGGGCATTAATTTTGAATTTTCAGAGAGTTTTAAAGGGGAAGATCAATTAACAAAAAGGTAATAGGCGTGTGCCACCATTAACACTACTACCGCTGCTACTTTTACTAATGCTGTTACTACTACTACTGCTGCCACTAAATTGCTCAAAATGCTGCGTCAAGTACAACAACTTGTAAGGCTTAAAGCATTAAGATGACAAGGGCGTTAAAAGGGGTCAAAATGGCACATTAGCAATATTTTTGGAAGATATAACCTTATCAAGTTGAAACTTCCTGGGTATCTTGAGGGGGATGTTCAACTGACAAAAAGGCAATATGTACATGCTACTAATGTTATTAGCACTGTTGCTGCTACTGTTACTACTACTACTGCTAGTACAGCACTAATAATGCTGCTACTTCTCCAGGGGACGTGCTTCCCTTTAGGAAGTACGTCATCCCTTGCTTTTATGTTTTGCTCTTCCGAAATATAACCGGACTCAAAAACTGCAGTTATCATTTCGTTCCAGACCTCTGACCATTGGCTGATCAGTAACATTTTCCCCATTAGTCTGATGCTTCCCGAGCCTACCCGGTCAAGCAGCTGTAGCAAGTGGCGCAAAATAAGTGACTGGAAAAAAACCGATTTGCTCACATTTAAGGGTTTAAGTGATGGTTTCCTTCCTAAAATCAAAGTGCCTTTTTAGTTTTTCTCTCAGAAATCTTCTCTTAGTGTGCATGAGCAGCAAATTATAGTAAATATTTATTATGCTGAAATTGTCCATGCCTTACGCGTCGCTGAGCAGGCGAGTGTCCCAGTCCGGAGGTTTCGAGTCGGAACCGAATAACCTGGTTGGTGGGGTAATCCATATCTCGTCGATTCCTGTGTAAAGTCAAAATTCTGGTTCCATATCTGGAGGGAGTGTGACAGACCGCGTAGTGGAGTAGGGAATTAAATCCGTCTCTACACAAAGCGCGATTTTGCAAAAGTGTTAAAACGTCGCCGGGCAAAGTCAAAAGTCGAAATGTCTAGCAAGGCTAAAAGTGATCCCAATTTTATTTGGAAGGTTCCAAGGCATGATAAGTCTAAATCTTGCAGTGATGTTCAAATTAGTATTGAAAAGTGTTACAACTACTTTAAAGGTGAATTCTCCAGTCCTGATCCATTGCTCGAGAGGAAGTTTGAGAAAGAACTTGACGGGCTCTTGCTCGAGTTTAATAATGACCTCGGTTTCGTCATAACTTCATCAATGGTCACGAAATGCATCCTGAAACTATGAAAAAGGACTTCCCGTGGTGCAGATTCGATTTGTGTGAAGCACTTGGAATTCGTTTCTTGTGTCTTAGTTGAACATTTATCACTACTTTACCAAATGATTTTTGACTGGCATTGTACCCAATTTATTCAGTACTGGTTTAATCAGTCCTATTTTGAACAAATGAAAGCCAGCTGACTGTTGTTCCTCCTTTAGGCCTATTGCTGTTTCTCCCGATGCACAGTATTTGAGCTATTGGTTGTTAATGAAATTCTAGTAAGTGTTACACGCCAGAAAACCAATTTGGTTTTAAGAAAGGTGTAGGTCGTGAACATGCTCATCATCTCATTGCAAATTTGTTACCTCATGCCGCTGAAAATAATGAAGAACTATTTTTTGCTGGGCTGGACGTTTTTAGACCGTTTGACTCCGGCATACATTCACAGATAATGCTGATAGCATATAAAAACAGTACAGGGCTATGCGTGACATGTATAGAAAGCTGAATGCTAGAGTAAAGGTCCCTGTTTTACCTGTCATTGTAGATCTTACCCTGCCAGTACCCATTAAAAAAAAGTATTAGACAAGGAGCTCTGGCCTCCCCGCCTCTGTTCAATAGCAGTGTAACCTACCCGGGATAAGCCCTCAAGACATGTCTTTCTAAAGGAATAGACGTTTCATTAGTAAATTATGCAGATGGAGTATTAAATGTAAGTAGAACACAAGCAGGGACTTAAGAAAACTTTCGTATATTGTCAGATGAATATAATCGTGTTGGTCTCAGCTTTAATCATAGTAAGAGTGTGAAATTATAGTTTTTAATCGCTGTAGCCAAGATCCTGTCGCTGTATCTCTTGGTGTGCATGTCACACAAGACCAAGAACGTCTTACGTACCTTGGAGTCCCAATTGGAAAAAATCTTCGATCGACACGGGTCTTGCTTAAAGATTTTCTTGCGAATAAAACTAGGAAAAGACTTATGGTCTGTTGGTAGCGCTAAAGTTCAAGTTTAACCGTTGCATCCTTGTTACTTTATATAATGCTTTTGTAGTTCCCCATTTGCTTGCGCTTGCCCCATTTTGGTTTCTTTTCTCGCAGACAGAGTGTTTTTACAAATATGCAAAATATCTGCTTAGATTGCCTCTACGGACCAGTAATGCAACTCTGTCAACACGTTTCGGAGTAGCTAGTCCAGTGCGTACAGTAGAAAAGCGAAATGACCGTTATATAACACGCCTGGACAGTAATAGCACTTAACTAAGTGTTTTCTGATAGTTTTTTCATGTTATAAATGCTGAGTTTGATTTCGTTTTTAAAACTGTGTTTTTTTCTTTTCTTTTGTTTTTTTTTCTCGTATTACTCTGTCAGTTTTGTATTTTTTCGCAATAGGATGGGAAATAAACGTGTACATAAATACATTACCATCCGCCCTCCGCACGCTTGTTAATGCTAATTCTACAAAGGTGAAGGTTTGAAAGAATATTAAGGGCAAATCTAAATGAAATCGAAAGGCACTAGCTGCATTCAGATTGTCAAAAGGGCCTTTATCAAGAACAGTTTGGGGTATTAAGCCGGAATTCTCAGAGAATACTTAAAGAGGAAGATCAATTGACATAAAGGCAATATGTGTGCGCTACTGCTAGCACTACTACTGCTACATTTATTAGTTCTACTGCTACTCTTACTCCAACAGTAGTAGCCGACGGATATATATATAATGTGTTCGCATCAAAGATTTTCTGTGCTTTATTGAATCAATAACTTGATTGGGTGTCACTTCAATCAATATTAACTGAATTTGTATATGTATCACTTACCTCACTATTGGTAGGGGGTTATTGACCAGCAGCAATTGCCTGCGTTGAAAAACAAGAATCAAAATAATACACTTACGCTTCGTCAAGATGCAAATGTAATAAATATATAACACATTTATAGTAAATAATGCTTTGTACTTTATAACCTGTCACATAATTCCTCATCCAAAAGTATAAGCAGATAAGACGCAGGTAAATAAAATAACTCGAGAATAAAAATATATAGGGAGTAAACCAAGAACAAATAATGAAATAGCTCTAAAATAAAAACGTATAGGGAGTGAAAAAAGTCTTATGGGGAGTGAACCGAAGCAGTAGTCTGAAACAACCTATCTAATAAGCTTGTGCTTAGTCTTCCAGCCCAAGGGTGTGAGGTGTGATGACCCAGGATAGTACGCATTGTGAGTGCTTTAAATAATTGATCAAAGAAGTTCCTTAATATGTCTCTCGTCTTATCATATTTTCAAGCAGTTTGTGGTAACAAAAGTAGTGACAGCATTGTGGATTCAAACGGGGCTATCCCTTTGAATCCTGATCCCGCTAGTTTTCAAACTTCTTCAAGAAGCCGTTATTCGTAACGTCAGAGAATGTTTTCTAAGAGACGCAGGTATCTGTTACATCATAGGGAATGTTTTCTAAAAAAAAACACATGTGTTAATTGCCTCATAGTTTCTTTTTAAAAACATCCGAAGGACATGACTCCTTTACTTCAAGATTTCTTTGGTTGTTGCAGCGTAGGGTTTTGGATGTTACATAATATGACTTGTTAGAGGCCGTAAGTCAAGCAGGAAGTCTCGGTTGTAAAAAAAATTGATCATGGTCCAATGTTTACAGATGAAGATGACGTAGTCGTACGTGACTTGTTAGATTTACTTCAGTATTGAAAAATAATTCAATGTGTTAACATCAACGATATTGTTCCTTAGTAATGAATGCTTTTACTCTATTGGGTATTGAAGTCGCTAACAATGGCAAAATGAAACCTAGAATGCTGCAATAGAAATTACAAGGGGTTGCAGGCTAACCCTAGAAAGGGACGAGATATTTGCACGATATGTAATATCATTAACCAAATTCAAGTCGGTAAAACAGTCATGCTTTGCAGCAAAAATGAATATAATGCATGTAGACAGATTACAAGACGGATTAAATGGATAAGTGAAATATATTGTAATATTTATCTGAATCAATCTATAAATTAGGAATGAAATTGTTGCTAGCGAGATCTTTTGTTAGCTTATAATCGGTAGTGAAACTGTCAGGAGCAAAATGACTGGATTTGAGAAATAGAAAATCATACAGAATCTGGTGACTTCGGAAAAATTTTGATTCTAGAGGGTGAATTTTCTATTCAAACTAAAATGTTTTCTCAGGGAATACTTAACAATATATTGAGAAATCAGTCTCTATCTTTGGACTATCGTAAGAAACTTTTACGTCGTAGCTCAAATGCATTTACTCAATTTATTGATATATAAATTAAACAAAACAAAATGGCATAGTTGTTTTACTTTTAACCACTACCTAGAGGGCCATTTTGCATGGCAACAACAAATAACGCGAAAAATATTGTCTAAAAAGTTTTGTAACACAACTCGATTACTCCTCCTCCTAGAGGAATTTAATTTTTCCCAGTCAGTTTGTTTTTGGAAGTGAGACAGTCAACATTGAAAAATGTTCTACATATGTCCTCTATGTTCGTTTATATTGAGCAGCTGGTTATTTTGCGAGCATTGTTCAACTGTTGATAACTATAATGAAGAATGTAGATTATGCAATCCATGTAAATTTCATAGAGAATATGCTGTTCAAATTAAAGACTGTAATTCCTGTCTTGAAGAGATTTGTGAATCTCACATTAGAAGTTTGATATGCTTTAATTGTCACAATGATAAATGTGATCAATGGGAAAACACTTACCCTGGCATGATTGGATAAAACCCCAAACGTGATTTCAGTTTATTTTGAGCGATTGGTATCGTCGTGGTTCTAATTGCTATGGGAAGAAGATCTTTGTCTACGCTTGAATTGTTGGAATAATAAGAGGGTTATATTTTCACGACATCGTTGTGAAGATACCGTCTACTATAATTATAAACCTACAGAATTTTATTTAGTTGTTAAAGAAATTGATTCTTCATATGATAATTTTATGTGCGACATTGCTTCAAATAAGAGAATTGAAACACGTGAAATTTATAGAATGAACCAGGATGGTACTATTGACTTTACGAAGAGATTTAATAAAAATAAAGTTATATTATATTGTAGAAAATGTGACCCTGACTTTGCAAACCACAATGATTGCAAGTTGAAACCTGACGAGCTGCAGCCGCTTATTATCAACGATGACTATCTATACGCGGAAGAAGAAACTAAAGGACGCAGCGTTTTCCACATACAAGTCTTAATAATGCACAAACTTACAAACATTTTTAAAGCATTTCGATCTTGGGGTACTAAAAGTTTATGTTATTTAGGTAGGAAAGAGTATTTTCAACTAGAAAGTCGCTCAATCGAGGATTGTCATCATAAATGCTTAGAAATTCACCGTAAGTATATCCACGACATCGAAAAATTAAATATAATATTGCATGAAAACTACCACTTTTGGTTGATAAATCTTGTACTCGCTTCCAGTTTTAAATAAAAGATTTTCCACTATTCTCAAAATTTTTTTTAATGTGAGGTGCCTAGAAAGCCTAAATTAGGAGAAGAGGATCGCAAAATTCATTATTGTCCGCTGTTTGAAAGACGCATAGACAACACCCCGCCTTTACAGTTGATGGGATGCTGTTGACAATGATAAGTGTATTGTTAATGCTGTAAATATGATTGAGGAAAATCCGAGGGTATGCAATAGGATTTGTATTCGGATATGTAAGGATCCAAAGTGAACACATTGATTATTTGATTTGTGCTCATGGTGCCAACTCTAACAGAATATTGGAATAAGGGGTAATTTCCCAAAAAGGTTTTGAATTGATTTAGCGAGATTAATGCTACACTCTCCTCCAATGGTTCGGCAAAGGTGCACTCTAAAAGTATTTTACCCGTTCGGGAAATTGTTATATATTGATTGCGGAACAAATCCAATTCAATGGTATCATGATTTATTGAAAACAAATACTTCGTTTATACCACTTTCAAATAATTATGAATCTCGATCCAGGGAATGCATTGTCAATTTAAATAGATCCTCCAGGGTTTATCAAAGGATAAATTGCAGAGTGAAATTCCATTCACTCTACATACAAGAGATGAAAGTCCAAACATCTCAAATATATGTGGATAATTTGTCCATGATCCAAATACAATGGCAAATTTTACAAACCCGAAGTAAGTTTTGAAGGAATTTCTCCACTGGTAAATGACGATTCGGTGTTGGTACGTGTACCCGTAGCAATATGTCGTTGCTAGCCCCTGAAGTTTTTTTTTAAGAACCAAAGAAACTGTAGGTAATTAACACCTGTATCTGTTACAAAACATCCCTTATGGTATAAAATGCACCTGCATCGCTTAGAATATTAATAACACCTGCGTCTTGAGGGAATCACCATTCATCTTAAATCATCGAAGGGAGAAAGGAGTAGTGGCAATGGTCTTCTTAAAACCATGGAGGGGATACTACTAAAATGCAAATTATGTTCTGGTATTAGAAGGCATGGGGAATGTCAGCCCTACTCATGTTGGTTTCTGCTTATTTTGAGTTTGACCCGGTTACTTATTGTAAGTAATTCTGTTCGTTATGGATTCTATTTATTTATTGATGGTGATTTGTAGTTAATACACAAATCATATAACTATTGGTTGGTTATATGATTTATATTAACAAACTATAATGCAAATAATTATAATCATGTATAACTTCGACTTTATATAAATTAAAGTTAATTACAACTTAAAGTTAGCATTAAAAATTGAGGTGGAAGATGAGCGTGAGAACCACTTGAAAGATAAAACTTCCGATATCTGCGGGAAAGCCTTGGAAATTTGTGAGAAAGTAAAGGATATTGACTTAGTAATATTTAGGGTTATCAGGGCAGTGGTGGTTTTAGCGGGGACAGAGGGGACACTTACCCCGGGCGCAGAAATTTTAAGAGTTCAAAATTTCAAATAAATAATCAAACAGTTATAATTATTCAGTAATTTATGATATTTCATTTCATTAAAATAAAATAGAGGGCGCAGTTAATAAATGAAATTATACAATAAATTATTAATTAATTAGTAAAATAAAATAAATTTAAGATAACTAAATAATATTAACAATTATATTAAGATAATATTAATTAAAAATAAGTTATTATTTAATTAATGAAATAAAAATTAAACAATAATAAATGTTACATTACGATACTAACAGTTGAAAAATAAATTATTAATTATCTAATAAACTGGAAACAGTTTAGTTAATAAAAGAAAATTTTCTCAAATTTGGCCAGGAAAATTTTGGAGACAGTGGGGGGGGGGGAAACTAATCGAGATTTAGTCCCAGGCAAAAGAAAGGCCAAAAACGTCGCTGCATCAGGACCAATTAGGATTAAACCATATAAGTACCCTCTCAAACAAAACAGCTAATTTAATATGAATCTCAGGCTCCGATCTGACAGCAGAACCATAGTAGTAAACAAAACCACAGTTTTGTTTAATATAAATTATATTAATGTTATACTATTTATATAGTTTTATTTAATTTCATATAATTTTTATATAATTTATATAATTTTATATATTTCATATAAATTCGTTTCGAATAATTTCGAAATACACTATACCTGCATAGGCTGTCAAGGGGACGTATTAGCAATGCTTTAAAAACAATTGATGGTATTAAGTTAGTCGACCCAGTGGCTCCCGTTCACAGAGAAATTGGCAGTGGATTGCGAAACCTGGTCCAAAGAGGTCACAAGGATCCTGGATGCCGGGCGAGGCGGAAACGCCTGACTCCTGCCACAAGTACAAGTAGGAATGAGCTGATTTGTAAGAATGAGCCATTTTAGTATGGGGATAATTACAAAAGATTAACCGAAATTAATTATAATTTGCACCTAGGAATCATCCATAGAATTATGGAAAAACGTTGTTCCTTGTCTGTATTTCCTCACTATCAAAAACTTGTTTATCGTTGTTTAAAGCTAGGGGTAGTTTAATTGCCAATATTCAAATGTGTTTGAAAAAAAATATGATAGCCCGAGAACGAATGTTTTTTGTTACCAACGAGCATTGATAAATGTTTTAACGTTAACATTTTTTAATCCTCCAATTCAAAAAAAATTGAAAAGAAAAAAGTAAAATAAAAAAAAGAAGTAAGTACTACACAGGCTAAGGTGAAGGCAAATGTTGGACTAAATGAATGTTTAAGCGAATGTTGAAATAAAGCAAAACAAACTGTGAGCATGTAAGTTATCAAAAGGTGGAAAAACAATATCCTATGAACGGTTTACATTATTAAGTTAGACCTTTCAGGGTAAGTTTTTGGGGATTTTTAACAAGTCCAAAAACACTGTATGAATGCTTTTAATACTTCTTCTACGGTTACCGTAACTGATGGGCAGTAAGGTGAAATATTTAGGGATCATTTAGGGGGGGCTCAATAAAACGAAATGACTATATACATTTATAAAGCTATATATACATATATTATAAAGCTCCGACTCCTTCATCAGCCGCGTGACCTTGGGTCGGTACATGAAATATTCTAAATACATTTTTGTAATTAAAGTCTACATTGATAAGACTTACTATATTCCAAGTTTTTATAAAATAGAAGTCTTAGGTATAGTGCTTCGGGTTGATAAATTTATTGTATATAAATATTTGTGGCTCTTTATCACCACAGAATTAATGGCAAATTACAAACACATAAAGCAATTCAAATAATGGTTATAATTTCCAAAGGTCCAGAATCATATTTCATTACAATCTGTTGATGTTCAGTAGAACCTCATCTTTGAACTGAACCACAACCTCCCTTTTAAAAATGTTTGTCAACCCTTCAGTAAAGTCTTCATACGTGGTTGTTGCATCTTCAATAGGACGATCAAATGGGAAACCCATGGGTCTTTTATCAGGATACTTATCGTCTAAGACACCGCAGTAGGACGTCCCTCTAGAGCAGGGCTTATTAGTAGTCTTAACAGGAACCTAAAACATAAAATTTGCTGGAGTTTATGCATCGTGCTGGGGCAAAACCTGAGTAAGGGTAAATGTGGCGTTAGTTATAATTATTTTAGTCTGGTAAGCTGAGTTAGAAGTTAGAATGCTAATCAATTATCAATTCTGAGCCCACGAATGAGTCTGGAACCACACACAAAAAGAAAATGATTCCGCAGGATGAGAGTGCCGTGAATTAAAACTTTAAAACAAACAAAAAATTAGCAGTATAGTCCCCCCTCACCCCCAAAAGTTGGATGTACCCTTTCAATTATGATTTTCATTTTGATCATGATCAGCTCATGATGTTTAGTTCAAGGTGTATTTTTAAGCCAAAATTCTTTTTTTTTGCGAAGTGATGCCCTCTTTTGTTGCAGAAATAATATTTAGTATGTGACAAAAGATTACATTCACATGCTTACAAACAGAAACGAGTTAAGTGGGCACGCAACAGGAACAATTTTTGTCCATGACCACCCCACCCAGGAAATTTAGTGGAAAAGAATCGAAAAATTTCATTAAGCCCCCTCCCCAAAACAGTGGGATGCACCTTTTAAATTGCAATTTTAATTTTGATCAGGATCAATTCATGATAACTAGTTGAAATTTTCAGGGATATTGAACTAAATCAAAAGATACCATGTACATCCAGCTTGGAACAGATAAAACAGTGAAGATGTTAAAAGTAGAATAGCCAAGGCTCAAGTTTTTTTTTCACAGTTAAAAAAAAGTTTTGAAGAATAGGAAGATAATTCTGCAAACCAAAATTAGAATATTAGTAGCTACAGTGATGACAGTGGTCAAGTACGGCTCTGAAGCATGGGCGCTCCGAAAAGTGGATTAAGATTTACTAGATGTTTTCCAGAGAAATTGCCTACGGATTGTTTTGGGTACCCGGCTGACTGACCGTATTTCGAACAGTAGGCTTTACGAAAAACATGGTTCAATTCCGCTTTTTAGGGCAAATATCAAAGAATGGTTGGGATGGCTAGGGTACATTCTGCGGATGAAGAATGAAAGATTGCCGAACATTGTCCTTTTTGGCCAACCGACTAGGGCTAAACAGAAAGCAGGTCGTCTTCGTCTGGGGTGGGAGGACGTCATAAAGAAAGATTTAAAGGAAATGGGAACTTACTTGGAGGTAGTAAAAACGGATGCATTAAATAGATTGGGATGGACAAGGATCGTGCATAGCTGTCTTGGCCTTAGGTGACTTGGTGCTGCGGTGAGTTGTTAGTAGTAGTAGTAGTAGCAGCAGTTTCTTTGAAAAACTTCTTTCTCCAGAACTTTTTTGAATCAATAATCGTAATGAACATATTACTAATGAGGGTTATGTTTTTTTCATTTTTTGTTTATATTGACAAAGGTCGTTCTTTACTTGCAATTTTTTTTAAACCAACAGTTTCTTTTCAGAAGTATCTTTATGATAGGGATCACCAGCTTTGTTCCACCCTCAGCCTCTGTTACTGACGATCAAGTTTTTATACGTATCGCAACGCTTCAAGACTAGTAATCGTCTTTGAAAAACTTTATCTAACAAAAAATTTACAAGGGGTATGGGGAGGAGAGGAGTCCCTGATAAATATCAAAAGTTATTTCAGAGTCTTTATTTCTACGTTTTTAAGGTAGGATTCTTCCTGGAAATCGTTTTTGGGTAAGTTGTCCTCCAAACCTCCTCCTTCTGCACAGGGTAAAACACATGCATGTAGTTTTATATTATAAACTTCAAATATCTCAGCATTGAGAAGAGAGCTGTCTTCAAAAGCGTCCAAGTTGTAGACTTAGTTCAAATACGTTAATTCATAATGTGTGTGGGTTGGGAGATAAAGTCTCCTATCCCCCCCCACCATTTTATGTAAGTCTGAAGAATCTGTCACTGTCAGTTAGCAAATTTGGGCCAAAAAAACTTGTTGAGGCCTCAGGGAGGTCAGGGATCCTGAACACCCAGAAAAACCCTCCTGATCCTCCAACCGTGTATTTGTCATTCAGCTGTAAATCTCTGAGGATAAATTTATAATCAAAAAGAACAACTTGTCGCATAAAACTTTGTCCACTTAGTCCACATCGAGCGACGTATTTTAATAACTAGGAAAAAAAGGTGTTATTTGGTAAGATTTGTCGTATAATTTTTTTCGAAGTTTACTGTCTTAATTAGAAATGAAGTCATTATTATATTTTCATTTCCTTTTTATAACTGGAAAGGTAGCATGGTCTAACAATATTTTTAATGAATATGTAAAGCCTCAAATTAACTGATTTGTTGCTATGAGGCTTAAAAATAATTGTCTCTTCTTACTGCTCATTTTGTATGAACTGCATATCTCTTTAGAAATGAATGAGCCACCGTGAGGCACTACGACTTCTGAAGCTGGAAAGCAGTAAGGATAACTTTTCGATAAATTCGAATCCAGTAGCTATCTCCCAGTTTTCATTCGATAATACTTGACCCTCTTTAGACCAAAATTGATGTTTTGCGGTGACAGTAAACACCACTTCACGGTCTTCTGATATCTTTTACTAGTTAAAAGGCATTGGAGGTATTTACTCTCTAGAAAAATGTGCCACCTCTTGATATTCTTAGACCACTAGATCGAACAGATTGCCTTTTCCACAAAACAACGACTCATCCTTTTTGAGAAAATTACGAAATTTGTATTTTAGTTGACATCGGTTTGAATTCTTGGCAGTATAGTTTTATTTGATGGTGTCGTTTTCATCAAAGCTTTTTTCATCTCCACAGCACAAAATGGCAACCACACTTTGCCGAAGCGTAATTTAATTTGCTACTTCAAAAGGGCATTATAACTTTCAATTTCTGTTCAAATGAACAATCTTCTGTATTCCAGGATCATTGGTTAGATAATATTGCCCCTTGTGGAAAAAACAAAACAAAAAGAAAAACAAAACAAAGAAGAAAACAAAAAAAGCAATCAATCAAAAACGTGTATCCATAACCATGATTATCGAAAAAATATATTAATTATGAGTTTTTGTAGATAGAGGCCCAAAGGCCAAGCAATAGCCAAGAGTTCTCTGATTTGCTGATTTGATGGTTTATCTTCAACAGATCACTCCTGTGCTTGCCCCCCTCCAATTTTTGAAATTTCACCCGTAATTTTCAATGGGTATTCTTAAACATAATGAATGTATTATATTTATATCACTGTGAAAACTACACTCTATCGATGAATATACTTTTATCAATTTTTTTTAAAGTTTCGGTTACTACTTGCACGGGATGGTCTCTACTTATAGTTCATTACCAGAAAGTGTTTGAAAAGCCAAATGACCTCATCTTTACTCCAGTCAGTAGCAATGACGATCAGTTCGAATCGCAACCTTCTGCCGATCCTTTCGGTACAAGCGTATGCTCTGGCCACCCGCAGCCGCAAAACTTTTCATAGTTAGAAAGGGCATCATTCGTGTTTGGACTCAACCATCATAAAATTACCCTCTCCTGATTTATATGATGCAATCAAACTTATGTTTTACAATTACAGTTCCTAATATTAAGGGTTGCTCCTTACTCATAGTCCATTACCCCAAAGTATTGAAAAACCAACTAACCTCATCTTTACTCCAGTCAGTAGCAATGACAATCAGTTCGAATTGCATCCCTTCTGCCGTTCCTTTCGGGACAAGCATATGCTCTGGCCACCCACAGCCGCAAAACATTTCATAGTTAGAAAGGGCATCACTCGTGTTTGCAGTTCTTCGTTCGTAAACTCTGAAGAACCTTTCTATGGGAATAGTTACTGATGACTCTCTTGATGTTCTATCTAGTTGAACCATTGGGGCATTCACTGTAATAATCAAAATTTATAAACAAATGGAGCCTTGTAGAGGTAGAGAGTTATTGTTGTCCATTTATTTTGATGTTAATAAACTGAACTGAACTGAACTGAAATATTTAACATTAGTTGGATTTACCCAAGCCCAATTGTTACTTGCATTTAAGCAGGTGTCACTGCTTGTTGTTGACATTTTTTGACGGTCATGTTTGAAATTTTATTTTTAGGTTTAGTTTAGACTCTCTTGATGTATGATCATTTTTAACTACTGGTGCTATCACCATAATAATTATAATTTCTTATTAATTATCTAACATCGGTGGGACTCGATTCTATCCTATGTTTCGGTAAAATGGGCAACCATTAGGGCATACACTGTAATAATCGAGATTTACTAATAAATATTGAACATTAGTTGAATTTAATCCAGTCCCATCATTACTTGCACTTAAGCAGGTGTCACTGCATGTTGTTGACATTTTTTGACGGTCATGTTCGAAATTCTATTTTTAAGTTTAGTTTAGACTTTCTTGAGGTTTGATCATTTTTAACTGCTGGTGCAATCACCATAATAATTATAATTTTTTATTGATTATCTAACATCAGTGGGACTCGATTCTATCCTATGTTTCGGTAAATAGGCAGATTGCACTACATATTGTTTACGTTCTTTGACAGTTTTATATAATATTTTGTTTTAACATTTAGTTTGGACTCCCTTGATGTTCAATTTAGTTGAAAATTAGCATATTTGCTGCAATAATTAAAATTTGTTAAAAAAAAAATCTAACATCAGCGAGATCAAATCCAACCCAATGATTTTTCCATAAAATAGGAATATATCACTACTTATTGACACCTTAGGTTAAGTTAACCGTGACTCCCTTGATATTTAATTTTGTTAAATGACCGAATCCTTCGGTATAACAGTTTTGCTTTTTTAAGACATATTTAATGTAAGTAGGATTTGATAAAATCCTCTGTTTCAATAAGCACCTGGCAGATGACACTACTTATTGTTAACATTTTTTGGCAGTTTTTTTTATATATTTTGTTTTGATATTTATTGTTGGTAAAAGGTAAAAATAGGTAAAGAATACGGTATTAAACTTTATAGTCCCTACCAGCGGTGCAGACCTCCGTTTCTTGGCCCTTCAGCCAGGAAGTGCAATTGGGGGCTGGGGGTCAACTATCCTGTGCTTTGCACACCCTTCCTGTTTACCTTCCCCAGATTTCTCCAGGTGCCCATATAGAGCTAGGTTGACTCTGGCTTAGCTTACAGAGTCACGCCTTTGACCTCCTCCCAAACTAAATAATTGGGTATGCCCTCGCCGTCTCATACAAAATATTTTCAGTCCAGCACACCAATCCACTCGGCCAGAACTCTCTTCAAATTCAATATGATTGAAATGATAGCTTATTCTACTCGATAATTATAGCCTATTAAGAAAAATTCAACATCAGCCAGATTCAATCCGAAACAATGTTTCTCCGCAAACTAGGCAAACATCATTGCTTTTTGTCGACATTTGTTTTGAGTTTTGTTTGATATTTTGTCTTGAAATCAACTGCTGACTCCCTTGGTATTTAATCAACGTAAGCTTAATTTCAATAAATATAATTCACTACGAAATATCCTGCATCAGCGGCATTCAACCCAACCCCAGTCAGTAACAACTGCCTAGTTGTAAACTAGGCAGGTGCCACAGCTTATTGTTGCTATTTTTTGAAAGTTTTTTTTTTTTTTTTTTTTTTTTTTTTTTTTTTTTTTTTTTATAGTGGTGACTTCTTGATGACTTATCTAGTTGATACACTGGCAGATTCACTGTATTAATTATAATTTGTTAAGAATCATTTAAGATCAGTAAGATTTGACCTAATTTGAATTTGAATCTTTTTGAATTTTTTTACATTTTTGTTTAGCAGGTTATTTTGAAGTTTACTATTGACTTCCTTTATATAGGATGTATTTGAACTGATGGAACATTTATTGCAATAATTGTGATTTATTAGGATATATCTGACTTCAGTAAAATACGATACCATCTCATGTTATACTAACAACTATGCAGGTGTCGTTATATGGTTTTTGGTGTTTGACGGTATTCACGTTCTATCCCTTTTTACTCGTATTTGCATAGTCTCACCAACCTCACAGGAATTGGAATAAATGCACGATAGGGTTTTGAACTAATTTTTTTATTTCTTAAAAAGAATTCTCACCCCTTAGATTAAACAGCCAGCAGTATTCTGTCACTTTTGTTAATTTGTTACTTCTAGAACATGTTTGTCCAAAATCAAAACACATTCGAAGCAGAAAAGGTTTTTACCAATTAAAGATAGTCAATATTGCGATGAAAATGATAGCGAACACCGCTTTTAATAAAAGTTAACTGAAAAAAAGAATCTACAAATTTCGAAAAGAATTATCAGCTGCCACCAAAGGACCTATAGCTTTTATGAGTTGTATTCCTATCAAAGTTTTTTTTTTATGCGTTTTTTTTATTTTGGACTGCTCCAGTTGACGTCTGATCAGATAATTAGACCAATAGATGAGCACCAGTATGCTCACTGCTCACTCTCTACTGCTGCACTCGTTAATGCGAGCAATAGTTTTTTTGGAATTGTCCGTTAAAGACAGTATCCATCAGTTTATTTATTAATAAACCAATGTCTTTATTAAAATTCGCAGAAAAACCTCTCATTTGAATTAGAATCTGCTTCTGTGCTCACAGCTTTAGTTGCTAGGAACTACCTAATTTCACAATCCCCGAATTTCTGGAATTACATTTCTCAGTAAAAATAAACAGTTCGTTACCACGAACTGTTTAACACCTGTGTGTTTATAATACTCATCTATCGAAGCTGAATCAACCGTCTTCAGTATTACTCTAACGACTTAATGAAGTCTTGTTGTATTCGTATTTGTTTATCATTTTGCTTATTGTGTTTCTTTTTCTCTATCTTTTTTTTTGTTTGTACTCCGTCTTCCTTTTTTTATGTGGTGGGTTTGCATATAAGTAACAATAAAAATTATTTAATTATTCATTCGAATTTATGCTCGTCTTAGATTTTATTACGACTACTTACTCTTCTTAGAAAAACTTCTGTTTCAGAAAAAAATTTATTTTGTTCTTTCAATTAATCCTATCAATATTCTATACACCTTAGCATCTTTTTAGATATTTTTCCGATTTACAGGAGCTGTAAATATGGCATATTTATTTTTCTTAATATTTATAATTTAACTGTCATCTTTTATGTAAGGATTTCAGTGTTAAACACTGTCTGTTATTAAACAAAACACAGAAATACAAGTTTCAGGGGAGCAGAATTTTCTTATTCTCATGAAATCTAGTTCTGGGTAGACGAAACCAGGGTAAGCGGGATATTCTTGTACAGGTACTGGGCATTTCAAATACAAAAACTTGAAATTTCTTGTATTCCTTGAGCTTTAAACATTGTCACACTCATTAGTGACTGCTAACGGTATTGCTGTTATCTGTAGTCTAGTAATTACCTAGTTACCCCAATCTTCGACCTAACAACCTTGCCAACTTTTCAACAGTTACACTAAATAAAGCTTACCAGTTACGGCAAATTTGTCCATTTCTACGGCAAGCAAGGTCTGCTGACGGAAGGTAAGTTTTCTTCCAACTTCATCATAAATAGGAGTCATAAATACACGAAAACAAACTCTTCTTGGGGCTCTTGTGTCATTTCTCACCTAAAAGAATAAAATATTTATCAACGACCATATACAAACCTTGAAATTTTCAGTCCATTTCCATTCAGGATTCTTATCCATTTGATATCTCTCTCCCCTCTTCTTTTAATAATATACTCAAGAATTTCCTAGCTTTGATACTCCTCACCCTTGATTTTGTTTTATTTTTGCTTGATTTTTTTTACGGTGTAATGTGGATCACATGCTCTCTAAATTCTCTACTTTTTCTGTCTCTGGTTTTCTCTTTATTTTTCTTTCATTATTGAGTTTTGTTTATTCCATTTTTAACATTTCAGTTTTTCAAAAACTGAGCTATGGATTAAATCTGCCTTGGATGGAAATATGGATACAAAAAGTAGTTTGTTTTATTTCTAGTCAAGGGAAGTGTCACTGCAAATGTTATGGATCTATATCATGGGCAGTGCAACAGCGCTACCTAAGTAAAGAGTGATGTTGACACAATGTAATTTTTTTTTGTTCAAGGTACTTCGTATAGAAAGAGTTGTCGTAAAAACTTCAAAAGAAACTAATTCGATTGGAAACTGAAAGTTCTAGTTCTAGTGGATGTTTAAGAGTCAAAGTGTTTGGAGGGCAACCTATCCCCTCTACACGTCCATAATTTCTCCAAAATAATACTATCAAGATTTTGAAAACGCCATTTTGTTCAACACAGTTGGAAGTTCCAGTAATTATGTCTTTGGGGATGTTACCCCCACAGCCCTTAGTGCAAGGACTATAAATTATGCCCATTGCCCATTGTTTACATATACAGTTTTTATAGAGGAGTAGTCGTACAAACTCTGGAGGGGGCTCATTTGATTAGAAATTGAAAGTTTTAGTGTTATTTTTAAGAGTCAAAAGACATCGAAGGGTTACAAGCCCAAGCTCTTTTTTCCCATATTCGTCCAATCGAAATTTTAAAATACTCCTTTAGTTCAAAATAGTTCAAAGACCATACACCGACGTTTCCATGATTGACACAAATTTCCAGAGCCTGGGGGAAAGGGTTGTAAGGTATGCCCTGTGGTATATAAGGTCTCTATGGAAGGAATGATTGAACAAACCTTGGGGGAGGTTCATTTGAGCGGAAATTGAAAGTTCTAGTTCTCTTTTAAAGAGTCGAAAGAGATCGGGGGCCACTATTCTCCCCCAGTCCTCTTTTCTCCAAATACATTTGATCGAAAGTTTAGGGTTTAAAAAATCCTCGAGCCGGGAGGCTATAAGGTTTTATAAAAGAGGGGGTCATACAAACTTTACAGGAGGCTCATTTGATCCAAAATTAAAAGTTATTCATCCCTTTTTAAGAGTCAAAAGTGTTTGGAGGGCAACTAACCCCCCGGCTCTATTTTCCATAAATGTATCTGATCAAAAATTTTGAGATGTCGGTATTGTTCAAAATAGTGCAATGGAAATTACTAGACAGCTTTTTTGTTCAGCATAGTTGAAAGATCCAGTAATTGTGTACTTGGGGGGTGTCAACCCTCCTCCCCTCCCACAGTCCTTAGGCCAAGGGCTGCAAGTTGGGCAATCCTCCCATTCTTTACATACAGTATATGTTAAAAGCAGGTGTCTGACCTTTACTTTGCAAAAAGACAAAGGGCATTCAAGTGAGCCCTTCAGAGAATATTGAAGAGAATGTTAAACTAGATCAAAACACGTTATGTGCATACGGGTTATCAAAATGGCGTAACTCAGAAAATATTGAGTATATTAATTTGAAACTTTCAGGTAATGATAAAGGAGATGATCAATTGACCAAAAAGGTAATATTTGGTAATATAAGATAATAGGTAATATAATAAAAAAAGTAAAAAGTAAAAAAGTAAAAAGTAATATAATATACTGCCACCACTATTACTGCTGGTACTGCTTCTAAAGCTAAGGGTATTAAGTCAAAACAGTTGGGAATATTGAAACAGTATTTCTATTTAAACAAACTTTACAAATATAAAATTCCTATGTGCATGTTGCACCTAATGCTGTTGCATCATTTGCTACTATGGAAGCTAAGGATATTAAGGTGAAGCTATCAACGAATATTTAGGTGGATGCTCATCAAAAGGATGACACGACAATATGTCAAGAACGGCTTACTTTATTAAGTTGGACATTTCAGGGTGAGCTGTGGTGGATTTTGAAGTAGCCAGAATGCAATATGTGCATACCATCAATACAATTTCTACGATTGCTGTAACTAACGACACTAAGGGTAATAAGGTTAAACTTTTAGGGAACGTTTAGCCAAAACGTATTTAAACAAACAAAAAAATACAAGCAAGCAGGCTTTCAAAAGGGCATATAAGCAATATCATATGCAGCGCAGCGCTATCATAGAACCTTTAAAGGAGCTAGTCCGATTGGAAATTTTAAGTTCTAGTGACATTTTTAACAATCAAATATGGATGGAGGGATAGCAACCCTCTTCCCAAGCCCATCAATTTTCCAAACAAGTCCAATCAAAATTTTCATATGACCACTTTGTTGAGCATAGTTGAAAGGTCCTATAGTTGTGTCTCTAGTAACATTGTATGTATTAACCCCCCACAGTTATGCCATTTGTCCATTATAATTTAAAACATAATGTTGTTTTAAAACTGAATCAAAAGGCATTGTATGTATGCTGGTTGCCAGTAAGATGGCTCAGCCATATTTCAAGAACGACTGAGGCTATTAAGTTAAAACTTTTAGGACTACTACTATTACTACTTCTACTTTTACAATTTAATTAAACCAAAAGAGTGTAGGTACATTCATTTATATAATTTTGTGGTATAGTTTTTTGGGGATGGTATTAAGTTTGATTTTTCACGTCAACCTGAGGAGGTGCAAAACTAACCTCTACAATACTGTATTCTTTTTTAGATTCACAAAAGTGTGTATGCTGTTGAAATTGTCGAAAGTTTTCTTAAACATACAAATAGCGAGCCAAACTATGAATTCTTATAGAAAAATGAAAAACTTTATAGCATTGTTTTATTTTTCCTTGAAAAGTGTTATTTCTACAATAAAAAAAGACAAATTATTAAAAAAAATTCTTTCATAAATTATGTTTTTAAAAGAAAAGCAAAGAGCTCCATTAAACCGAAAATGAGCAGAAATAAAGTAAAATAGCCTTCCAATCGTAAAACTACCATAAATTACAATAAATAAATAGATTAATTAAAAAAATAGAGATATTCCAATAAACAACCGAGTCAAGCTCAAAACAAGCAGAATTGTAGGAATGACACCCACCCTACCTTCTGAAGACCAGAACATATTTTGCACTTTACTGAAAACAAACAAACAAATAAATGTAGATTTACATTTTAATATACATATACTGAAATTTATTCCGTAAGGTCTTAAGTGTTTTTGAACCATTAACGTTAAAAAGTAGAAACATTCAAAATTTATCTTGTTTTCGGTTAAGTGCAATTTATGTTTTGGTCTCGAGAAGGCATGAGGGTTGTCAGCCCTTCTCATGTTAGTTTCTGCTCGTTTTTGAGTTTTACTCTGTAATTTATTACAATTTCTCATCGTTTTGGATTTCATTTACATCTTGGTTGGGATTTGTGATAATTTTATGATTGAGAGATTATTTGATTTTATTTCTGCTCATTTTGTTTTAACTTAGCTCTTTGTTTTTCTTTAAAAACTTGATTTGTCAAAAAAAATTTCAAATAATAATTTAATTAAATGAAAAAAGTGGCAAACATACTGTGAAACGGTATGCAAATGGTTCGTGGATCAAATGTGTGAGCTCAGCTTGAACGTTTCTACGCCCTTGGAGATCTATCCCCTTGGGCTAAATTCAGTCTTGATTTTCCCCAGCCAGTAGTGATCCTATTACCATTGCTAACGCTGACGTCCATGACGGTTATACCTCGGAACCCAAGCTAAAAAATAAAGATTAAAAAGATAAGGGACCAAAATAG
>NW_027062662.1:49027-172420 GCF_032884065.1 Artemia franciscana
TAGTTAGAATGAATGAATGAGCAGTAGTAGGCTATTTCTGAAAGATGAGTAGCAGCAATGAACAAGTAAAATAGCAAGGAGCAATCAGAAGTACTGAAAAAATGTGACAAATGCCAAAATAAGGACATTCAACGATTAGATTTGTAAGTAGAACTAGCGTTCTTTTCCTGCAATAGAGACAATTTTTTTTCAGTTTTTTGCAGAAGATTATTTTTTATTCAACATTTCTTTTAAGTCATTTTGGAAAAGAAATCGAGAGTATATTTTGTAAATAATCGCCCCCCTCCCCCTGATTTTGAAGAATATATTTATATTTTATTTTAAACGTAAAATTAAAAAAAATTCATTGCTGCCGCCTTGAATCTAAATATTCTTGCTACACTTGACCAGTGTAACTAGGCCTTTCTACTACTTACACTATTAATTTATTTCACAACTTAAAAAGAGCATAAAACTGAAGATGTTGAGGTGAATGATTTCTGTAAGTGACTTATGCATTAAAGTAATCTACTCCGTTCAATAGTTAGCAGCTGCCAACATTATTTTTGTCCCTCATCACGATTGATCCTCCAAATGCTAGTACTATTACTACTACAACTAAAAATTTACCGCAGCACCAAGGCACCTGAGGCCAACGCAACAGTGCCCGCTCCTCCTCTAACGTATCTTGTTCAAAGCTTCACTCTTTACTCCCTCCCGTGAAATTAAAGTTCCCTTTGAATCATTCTTTATGACCTGATACAGTTCAATATGAGGAAGTCCTTCTTTTCGTGAAAACATTTCGTATTCTGAGCTTTGATTTTTATTATCCATAACATCAACAAAAAAAGAAACGAAATTATTATATTAACAAGTATTAATTAAAAGATGTAATGAAATGTAGACTAAAGTCCAATATATATTCGTTCCTGAAAGTCTCGGCAATTTAGTAATTATAAAAATGTAGAAGATAAAACCTTAAGGTGTTGTGTATTTTCTGTAAAGAGCAAGTGAGGTCATATCCTTACAAGGCGGCCTTAGTAGTAGGGACGTTAGCCCTACTACTGAGCGTGGTAGTTTCTGTTCCTTTTAAACTTAATTTAATTATTCATTTGGATTTATTTTGGGTTTTATTAATTATTGACAGCAATTTATGTTCTTTTTGCACTTGAATTAAATTATGGCTTTATTTTCTTTAATCTTTGATTTAATTTAGGTCTTTAATTCTCTTTGAAAAAACTTCTTTTGTGGAATAATATCTTTCGAAATTGGCTTATTGCGTTTTTAATTGACGTAGTTTTTCTACTTGTTAATAAAAGAAATATTTGTATATCTTTTTTCAATTTTTTTTTACTTACGATTCAAGATTTTGGCTTTATATTCATAGACTGGGCATAATTTTGCAGCAAAATTTGGTAATAGTTTTTCTATTGACCTTCGAACGGATGAATAAAGGGAACAGTATTCAAATAAATCGATTACAAAGCTTAATAACCTTTGGGGTTCTACAGGGTTGAAGTCATTCTGTCCACATTCATGTCAAAAACATGAGTAAAAACAATCTTTAGCCGACTCTTAACTCACCACAAACCTTAGCCAAATTAATTCCTTCCATTGTTCCTGAGATATAGTAGATATACCATTTTGATAACCTCGAATGACAGAATACCTATTGATTTAGTTCAACGTCACCCTTAATATGCCCTGAAATCCTTAACTTAACCGTTCCTAACAAATTGCAAACACATCCTTTTGACCATCTGGATGCACATAGACTCTTTTGATTTAGCTCAACCTCCCCTTTACCAGGCTCTGAAATTTTCAAATTTTTGTCCTTAAATATTCTGAGAAATTCCAAACATGCCGTTTGAAAAATCTGGAATGTACATAGGTTGTTTTGATTATGCTCAAAATCCCCTCAACATGCCCTGAAATTTTCAACTTGCAACTTGCATAACCTGCAGCCCTTGTACCAGGGGCTATAATTGTGAGCCTTGAAGGCATAGCTATTTAGTCTTTGAACTGTGTTAAATGAAATGGTCGTCTCAAAATAATCGGTCGGATGTATTTGGGGGAGAAAGCGGATAGGAGTGTAAGCCCTTCAATCACTTTCAACTGTTGAAAAGTGCACTGGAACTTTTGATTTCCAATGAACTTTAGACTATTTAAAAAAAAAATATTTAAAAAAGAAGTTAAATTTATGAAAATAGCGGCTATGAAGGGGTGGCTTACTGTCCTCTGATTAGTTTTGATTCTTTAAAATTGAACTTGAAATTTCAATTTCCAATCGAATGAGCCTTCTCCAAAGTTTGTACGACCATTTCTTTTATAAAAACCACAAAGTTTAACCATGGGTAACTTGCAATAGCCTTCCGCCCTTGCCCCGAGCGTTGTGGGGCTTTATATTTATCACGTTTATTAATCATGTTATATTATTCGATTAGAAATTGAAAGTTTTAGTGCTTTTAAAAGTAAAAAGTGATTCGATGTACCAGTCCCCAAAAATACCTGCTGCGCAAAATACCTCTGAAAATCCCCACTTCGTGTAAAATACCCCCCTCCCTTAAAAATACCTCCCCGTGAATAATCTCGCCCCGAAAAATACACCTTGCGGTTGGTTGCAATCCAATCACTGTTGACTTGTAAACGAAGGCTAGAACTGTCTGGGGACTATGAAACAATTTCTACCTCCATCCTCCTCTCATCTCTCCCTTAGAGCTAATTCTGTATTTATCCGAAGGCTGAATGAGAGCTGAAATGTTTTGGCATTAAAATGCACCCTTTGAGGTATATCCCTCTCTCCCTAGATACAAAACAATCAGATAGCCCATTGAAAAAGTTTAAGTATCTATTTAAGTTTTGTAATGGGTTCATTTCTTACAGATAGCGTTTGTTATTGGGAAACATACGGATATTTTTCACTTGGGGGTTATCTGAAGGGGGAGAGAAGAGATTCTAGAGCATTTTCCGTGAGAAAAACATTGTTGCACGGGGGAGGGTCAGGACTTACACATAAATTCCTCTTTTCTACTTTCCTTAGCATTTCTCAACTGAACTAAAAAATAACAAAACTCAAATAAAATATTCAAATTTGGAAAACCTTATTTACCGTGAGGGGTTATTTTCCAGGGGAAGATTTTTTCATGGGAGAGAGAGGTAAACGCCTAGAACTGTAGACAGGGCGAAGAGAACCCAATTAACAGATAAAAAAGGAGAAATAAATTCGGCTTTTGGAGTTTTGGACGTCAAATTTTCTTTGTTTTAATGACAACAAAACATAACTTTTTTTTATTAATCATCTTCACAATCATTCATATCATGACTTTCCAACAAGGTCGAAACTGTAAAGATTCTAACCTGTGTTTTCCCCAATGTAAGTACGGTTGTTGAGTTGCACAAGACTTCAGTTATACCAGGATTCAGTTACACTATGGTTTATCTGCACAGCGGTTGAGTTGCATAATGGCTCAGTTCTAAGGTGGTCCAGTCGCATGGTGGTTCAGTTACAAAGGAGGCTCAGTTAAAAGGGGTTGAGTTGTACGGGGGTTGAGTTGCACGAGGGCTCAGTTAAATGGGCTTAGATGCACGAGGGTACAATTACACGAGGGCTCAGTTACTAGAGGGTTCAGTTAAACGAGAGTTCATTTGCACGGGGGTTCATTTGTTAGGTGGTTCAACTGTAGGATGGTTCACTTGCACGGTGGCTCAGTTACATTTATCCAATTGCCCTGGGGTTCAGTTTCACGGAGGTTAAGTTGCAATGGAAACCCTTAATGAACCACGGAAAAAGTGACAGTGAAAAAAACACTATGAAAAGTAATACTGTTTTTCAACTAGCTAGTCGCAATTATTTCAACCATCGTCAGTAGTACAACTGTACATTTCACCTTTGCTAGTATAATTTATTACAATCACATAAAATTTGATGTATTTTAAAACATATGGTACAATTAAATGTTTTTTTTTACTCATCTTTGTCAAACTTGATAATTGAACGCAGGGTTGGCAACTGAACCTAATTTATGTCAAAAGGACAAATTCCCATGTGCCGAAATACAATGATATGAAAGGGCAAGAAAGAAAATGTTTGATAAAATAATTCCATAGACAGCAATATCTCTTTGTTGCACAAAGCGCAATACATAAGAAAAAAAACTTGGATAAGATACGATTTTTGATCATTAGTACATTTTCGAACGATTGGTGGTACTTCAGTTTCATAGCGTTGGTAACACTGCTCTGGAGGCCTGTCGTTAAGTGTTTTTGTTTGAAGTCCATCTTTTAGTTGGATTTTTGATTCTGCTTTGAAAACGGGCAAACTTATTTATACATTTAATTTTGTTTATCGCCTAGGTAGAGTCTAGAGAGACAGAGAGCAAATTTTTTTGGTGTAGGAAAGTTTCAAGTTAAGTTCACAAATAATATATTTAAAAAAATTACTATAAATTGCACACTACCTTTGACTGCAGGAAAGCCCAAATGGGCCTAAAGTATTTTGGGTTTTATACCGTGGTTACATGTTGTTTGATTCCTTGCATTAGCATTATGATTCAGATCACAATTAAAGTCTCCCGCAACGATCACCTGACCATGCTTATCTAGACATTCCCTGACAGAGTGCACTATTTTGGCGCATGCAGTACTAAATTGCTCTTCTGAAGTAAGATCACGGTAGTCGGTTGGAAGATAGACTGAGAACAAAATAAGTGTCTCCAATTTTCAAAGCTATATGATGTTCGTCTTCATCCACCAGATGGGTGGCAAGGAGAGAGTTGATAAGAATGGCAACCACGCCTGACGGTCTCCCTCTTCCTGAAGAGATAGTAGATACAGCAAATAAATGGATGCAATCGGTTAATTTCAGTAGAGGGATAGAGGAAGCTGTCAGGAAATGCTCATGTAAACACAACACATCATTATAGTTTTTTAAGTTTTTTAATTACACTGTCATTCATACTATACGAGCACACCTTTAGCTGAGGAGTCACCATTTATCTCTATTAGCTTCATTGCTACTAGAAATTTTACTACTATATCAGAGATGGTCATCAGAACTGCACAATGCACATTTTACACCCTTAGAGCAAGGGTTCTCTCTTGAGTTTTTGTGATCATCTGCTCAGCAGGAACATCGAGTAATGTTTCTACAGGTCTGAGCTGCATGCCTGTGCTGTTGACAATTATAACATCACATTGGTGAGAATTTGTACTCCTGATTTCGATGATTCTCATAGCCGAAGGTCAAAGAATTTTTGAGGGCTTTCAGTATATCAGCTTCACTTTCGAAAAACAACTTATAGGAGCGAGTGTTTCGTATCCTTTCTGCTTTCAAAAAAAAATCTGAATCATACTGCACAGATCCGTGTCCATGGCTTCAGCAGGAATATGGTGTACGATGCCAAAGCGCAAGGGGGATTTTAGGTTTGCATCTTTATAGGCCTTAACAAGAGTAGTCGCAGCTTCCTTGTCGTCAAGTACAATCCACCACTCTTTCTACAAAGGCTTCAAGTCTAGTATGCGAGATCAGCAAGCAACATCAGCAATGCTCTCAAGGTAACCCTTGAGCTCGACAGGCTTTTCAAGACCTTCAGATGTTTTTTTTTCAGAATTACTGAGTACGTAGGTTTCGTTTGATGAACAACAGAGGAGCCCTGAGGCTCTTTGCCATTACGTATTTCTTGAGATCATCAACAATACTAAATTTAATTCATTTAATTTCCGGTACTTCGTTTAATTTCCTGTTGAAGATAGCAGTAATTTCACTGGGGATCACCGACACTTAATCGGGCTCATAAATCACAAAATTGGGTAGCGTAAGTTTCTTCGTCATAATGCCAAACAGTCCTTATTAAATCAGACACAATATCCTGTGTCTTTACGTTTCAGAAGTGCGATTAGTCATGTCTGCACGCGATTAGGCAAGTACAAATATACGACCAGTACTGCAGTGCTTCTGTACTGTTCCTACTCCCTTCTGCACAGTTAGAAAACTCGTCGATTTTGATCTTTTTTCACCAAAAAATAATAGTTTTTTCTCAAAAAAACCTATATACTATTTTTCTTGTATAGCTATCGCAGATATGTCGTCTAGCTTTTTACTATTATATATATATACATATATATATATTATATATATATATATATATATATATATATATATATATATATATATATATATATATATATATATATATATATATATATATATATATATATATATATATATATATATATATATATATATATATATATATATATATATATATATATATATATATATATATATATATATATATATATATATATATATATATATATATATATATATATATATGTATACGTATCTTTGGATGGGAACTGGCCCTCCACTATATATTATAGATGAAAATAAGCCTAAAACTTTCTTCCTAAACCTAACCGGGTCCAGTCCAAGGAACAACCAACAGCGAGCGTTCCAGTCGAAAAATAATCACGCTTTCACTTTCTCTTATGCTTTCTTATATTTCTGTAGTGGTTACTTTCATACAAAGAGGCTCCACTCCTGTAATCTTGATTCATGCATATACCCCATTCTTTATTTGGTTTAAATTTATTTCCTTTTTATTTCTGGTCATGCATTTTGTCAAATCTTGTGAATCTTCAACACTCTCCAACTAAATAATTTCACGATGCGTGGCGAGCTCCGTAGCTAGTTTGACATTTTAGTTACATGGAATTATACTAGCCCGACAAAGAATGGCAAATTCCGTAAACTATTATTTAAATAGATCGTGAATAAGTCGTCATCCCAAAACATAAACTAGTTTTTGAATTCCGATGTATTTTTATTAGAGTTTTTTAGACTACTTCTTAAAGGCTAGCACTAGCCCAAATCTTTTGAAAACTCGGATTCGGCTGCCACCATTATTTGTAGTGGTAAACCCTTTGTCTATCTGCTTGGGGCAACAAGTTTTATGACTACTGCCCCTACCAAAATTTGTTTGGTGGTAGTGGCAAGGGTACGACTAGTACAGCTTCTATAAACTTATTATCTATCGGGAGTAAGTGCCCCAGTATTTGGCCCACAGGCCCCGTGTTTTGTAGAATACATATCTTATCTCTTTAAACGAGAAATAATTGCTTATGTATTCATAATTCTTCCTTTAAAACGGATCAATATTTTAATTCTGAAATTTATATTCTGGGGCTTTCTGGCCTGAACAAAGAAACAATCTAGATAGGTAACGAGTTTAGGAAAAATCGTTAAGAGCCTTAATTTTGGAAAAATACCTTTCATTTAAATGACTTCCCATTTTTCCTTTGTATTGTAATGATACCATGCGTTAATATAAAATATAAAAATAAAATGAGATTAGACACATCCGTGCAGCTAAGGAAAAGGGCATTGAGAAAATACTCGAACTAACAAAACTAAATCCAAAATGAAGAAGAACAATATGTGGTTAGAAAATAAGTGATTCTTCGATTTTGTATGAATAAACCGAAAATAAAACTCATAAAAACAAAATTTTCCTTAAAACCCTAAGCCCCTAATCTCCTCATAAATAAAAAAAAATTGCTTAAAACTATTGAAACATTCGATCCAAAATGAACCTATAAAATTCAAATTAAAAAGCAAGAAAGAAGCGGTTAGAAGGCTTGCAACAACGAGGATCAAAAGGAATTTAAAACGAATGTGATAGACAAAGATATTGTGGTTAGAAGACAAGCGACACCGAGAATCAGAAAAATCGGTGACGCAACTAGCTGTTGTGTAAAACCCCAGTACAAACCTCAAAAGATGCCATAAATTAAACAAGCGGTAATTTCAAGCCATTAGGACCTTTCAGCGTTGAATGCATTCACTGTTGAGTCTTCCATTCACCCGAGGAAAGAGTAGTCAACAAAGAAGAACTTTGGATAACCCATCTACATCAGTGTAATCAGATTTTAAATTCTTAATAGCACTACAAACAGCGGAACATATAATGAGAATTACATGTCGCTGTAAAATAATGATTAAGAAAAAAAGATACATTGAGACGAAAATACACGGCATGTTTAGGATAATTAGCAAACAAAAGAAAAGACAAATGTACAGTCGTTTTAGTTTTTGTTTTGAGTCCACAACACACCCCAATAGTGGGCGGCCACAGTCGTTCCAAACTCTAAGACAGAATTTAGCTGTGTTATTCACAGCCTTTAAATTGGGATTTTCTGACCAGATTGATTTTTGAGTACCAATGCGGTTACGTTCTAACAGAATAGCTGTACATTCACCTTTTTTTTCAGACAAGGTATTGTTTTTTATAATGTTGATTAAGCTCAGAAACACTGTCAGGTCAAAGATGTTGAAGCTCCAATGAAAGATAGGGTACATGTACAAGAGACAGCAGCGATAATGGTATTTGGAAAACCCTTTAGATTTCATTTTGAGTCTCAAATCTGTTGGAATACAAGGAAGCGAAAAAAACACAGATAGTGGTAGTTGGTCAATATCTTCGTAATTCTAGATAGTTACAGTCAAAGAATAGATGCATGAAGAGGACACAACGTGGTCAATCTCAGTTGTACTTCCAGAGTGATGGATACGATTTAGATTTAAGAATCGGGTATAGCGGAAGACAATCGAAAACATTTCCCTTCTAACACAGTCAATTTGATATTTGTGCTAAGATCACCAATCACTATGTAATTTAGAGATTGTGACACTAAACAGTTAATCAAATCTCTTAGACAAGCACAAGGCTTAGAATAAATTGCAATTGAGCCGTTGGACCTATTATCATACGGAAAATATGATTTGATCAGAATAGTTGATCCGGCACTGATGGATACGAAGAATTTATCATGGTGATAAAGAACAGCTGTGGTAAAGTCGGCTTTGTGCTTAAAGATTCATGCAAGACCCCTTGACGGACGACTATTGGTTACCCCGTAACAGTTTGAAATGCTATGTGATTTGGAGTTCGGTGGGGAAAATTAAGGCTAGTTGATGTCAAAAGATGCTCTTATAAAAACTAGATCGTACTCGCTACATAGCTCACCAATGAAAAATTCTTTGCTATTAGTCCCGTTAAATTATATGATATCAAAGAAAACTGAAAAGTCATTGATACGGATGAGGGTCCTTTTTGAGCCTAACCTAACATGCAAACTAAACTTTAAGATGGGTAATTTTTATTGCAGTTAGCATATCTAAAAGGGGGGGGGGGGCTAAATCATACACTATCGACAAGGGTACCCGTGTCAGTGACACGGATACGCAAAGAGTTTGTAGACAATTTTTCTAGAAATGTCCAGCAAAACCTCCTCTGTCTTCCAAAGCTCATGTGCTTCAAAACTAAGCTTCCCTATTGTGATCACTCTAGCTTCCAATATTCTAATCTTCAGCTAGCAGGCTATAGAAAGTCCTTAGGGCTTATAGAACATAGGGCTACTGAAAGGCCATAGGGAGATCTTTAGCTGGCTAACTTAAAAGCTACTGTTTTATATCAAAGTACAATTAAAGAATTCAAACCAAGGAATTTTATAACTTTGGATTCCAGAATTACTTGAATGAAGAAGAAAACCTAGGAAAACAGGAGGGAGGGTCAAAACAAAAACTTAAACAAAGAAACTGAACAAAACTAGAAAAACCTCTGTTTTTACGCTTTAAAGTGATATGTTTTCTTTTCCCCTATTTGTTAGTGTCATACATTTTGTAAATTTTTAATTAAGATTTTTCAGAGTTTAGAGCAAAGTGTATAAAATGATTTAAATGCAGAAAACTCACCTCATCTTTCGTATACGCTCCTAAAGTCTCTTTAAATTCATAAAATAATTCATCGATGTGCTTATGCCAGCGATAGAAAATCGGATCTCTCATTGCTGTCATACTATCAGTCATTGGTCCACCGTTTTCCTAAAAACAATATGAGCTATAAGTTTAACCATGGGCTGTAGCGTAGTAATAATAGTATAGCAACAAATATAAAAGATAAAGTCAAAAACATAAATAGTATACAAAGATATTATAAATAAATGAAATGCAAAATGTTATATTTTACAATAAATTTAATTGCAATTCGTGTATGTCTAACATAAATAATAGTACCGAGAGCCTGGTTTTCACCCAGGCCCCGGCACTTCGTAAGCACCAGGCTTGTAAATATTTGATTTTCTAATCATTGATTAGCATTATCTAAGAAATTGTGGTGAAAATTCAATTCCTGTTTTGATTAATATGTCAAAGAATTATCTATTTTATAGGACATATTTCCTTTTTGGACTTCTTGTGAATCCCACTGTTGCTCCTCTTTTAACTGCGAGGTTGAGGATGACAACCCCTCAAAGCCCTCGGGGCAAAGGTTGTAAGTTATACCCTGGGGCATATAAGGTTTTTATAGAATTTATTATTGTAGAAACTTTCAAAAGTCGTTTTACTCAAAATAGTCCAACGTAACAGGCAAATAGTAGCAAGGCTTTTAAGGTTGATACAAACAACCAGAGCCTGAGGACGATGGTTGTAAGTTATATCCATCGAATTTTTAAGGCTCTAATGGAAGTGAAGGTATTGTAAACTTTAGAGATGGATCGTTTGGTTTAAAAAAGAAGTTCTACTTCCCTTTTAAGAGTCAGTAATGATGATGGTCAACTACCCCCCCCCCCCACTACCCTTCTTTTCACCAAACGTATCTGATTGGAATTGTGTAATGGTAATTTTGTTTAAAATAGTCCAAAAAACATAAAAAATGCCTCCACGGTCGACAAAAAAACTCTAGAGCCCTGGGGCAAGGGCTTTAAATTATGCCCAGGGGCATAAGAGGTTTTTATGGAATAGGCGTTCGTATTAAATTAATATGAGTCTCATTTGATTTTAAATTCGAAATTAAAGTGCCCTTTTTAAGAGTTAAAGTGATTTGAGATCCCCCCCCCCCTCGGCCATCATTTTCCATGACAAACATCCAAACAAATTTTTGAGAGATCAATTTTTCAGCATTGCTGAAAGGTTCAGTAAATATGTGTTTGGGTATGTCACTCCCCCCTTTTTCTACTTTCTGAAAATACGACGGGTATTAAGATGAGTCTTCCAGGGAATGTTCAAGGAAGTGTTAAACTAAATCATGACATGTTTTGTGTATATGGTTTTCAAAAGGATGTAACTCAGAAATGACTGAGTATATTAATTTGGGATTTTCAGGAAATGATAAGGTAGATGATCAATTTACCCAAAATACAATATTTACACGCTACTCCTACTGCAACTACTGGTGCATCTACTGATGCCACACACACTATTACTACTACCAGTGTTCAGTCTTCTGAGGCAAGGAAAGCATTTTGAAGCGTTCTAACTGAACACGACTTAGTACTTAGTCAGGATAAATTTTAGATGGGGATGGATATTTTGGCTGAGGGATAGTAGTACTGGTTAAAATTAAAAATTAAAAAAATTTAATTTTTAGAATATAAAGTACATTCTTTATAGAGACATTACTATAAATATTCAATCATACAATAATATCAAGACACCTTTTTTATTGTGGGCAAGTTTCTCCAAAATTGTCTTCTGCGCTGACTGGTACTTGGCAGTATATGGATTATAAGGCAAACCCATTAGTCCAATCCTGACCTGAGCCACTCCTGATACAAGATTCTAATCTACTCAGGGTAGTAAAAAAACGCTCACACGTAGCCGTAGTGACGGAATTGTTGCACCGATCTTCCTAAATTTACATAGGGCGTGGAAAATCGTCATATTTTTGTAAGTACAATATGAAAAATTATGGTGCTAAGTTTCCCGACTGTATCCACTATCACGTCCACAGAGCTAACTCAGCTCACAAGCTTTCCCTATAGTTGTCTGCATCATGATAACAAAAAGTAAGTCAGAGTGTCTCCAATGAATCCTTTGTTTTTTCTTCGTCGAGGGAAATACAGTGCTAAGGAAATAAGTATTGCAGTGACTCCAGCAACTTTTTTATGGCTAAGGAATTGCTGATGCAGCTAATGCAGAAAGTAGTCCATAAATGGAATAAACACATAAACTTGGTAATGTTTATCATGATCATCTGAGAATGTTGCGTGATTATTCCTATGTGTTTGTTTTGGAGCTCATCTGGGCATTTTAATGCCGATCTTATAATCTTCACACAGTTCAGTCCCCTCAGTAAAAAGTGGATGAAACATAGCTCCATTCCTCTCTCTTATGTGTCTAACTTTGCTCCTAAGATAATCAGAATGCTTGAGAAATTATACAAGATCCATGATTTCTAATTGCAAAGATGTCGACAAATTTTCTGACAGCCTAAGACTATACTGACTGTAACCATAGCTGCAACAAAACTGTATCTCTCAAAAGCAGATAGCAAGGAATAATCTTTGCTTGAAGATTCACAATCTGAATCAGGATGTTCTTGAATTTCCTTCATAGCCTTGCCGATAATGATAAGCATCTCTTTAAACAAAATGATTACTTTTAATTACTTCACCCATCAAGTCTCCATCAGAGTAATCTTTACTTGAAGATTCACAATCTCAATAAGGATGTTCTTGAATTTCCTTCATAGCCTTACCGATAATGATAAGCATCTCTTTAAACAAAATGATAACTTTTAATTACTTCACCCATCAAGTCTCCATCAGAGCAATCTTTACTTGAAGATTCACAATCTCAATAAGGATGTTCTTGAATTTCCTTCATAGCCTTACCGATAATGATAAGCATCTCTTTAAACAAAATGATTGCTTTTAATTACTTCCCCCATCAAGTTACCATCAGAATAATCTTTACTTGAAGATTCACAATCTGAATCAGGATGTTCTTGAATTTCCTTCACAGCATTGCCGATAATAATAACCATCTCTTTAAACAAAATAATTGTTTTTAATTAATTCGCCGATCAGGTCTCACAAATTTATTCAATCTTATTCTTTTTGTTCCTGTGATAAGATTACTTGCTTGAACAATTTATTGAAAATTGCAGGACGTTTAGGTGAAATTTTAAGCAAATTAATTACTTCTTTCAAAGTTCCTAGACAATTTCTTATAATAGGCAGGTTGCACAAATGACTCAGGGCCGAGTTAAAGGAGTGACTTGCACAGTTTACATAGACTACCTGGGGAAAAATTTTACGGAGTATGGAAGCCAAACCTTGAAACTGGCCACTCACAGATGAAAATGCATCACAACCTTGCCCATTAAGTAATTAAAAAGTATTTTAATAGCTTCCAATTCCAGCTAAGGCTTATATCAACCAAGGTCTGCTATCACCCAATTGTTTTTTTTTGAAAATGTCTATAGTTTTTGCATATCTGTTTTGAAATAATGGAAGACTAATTAACAAACAGGGGCAAAAAAAAAAAAAAACAAAAAAGACATCCTTGGAAAAAAAACAAATATCCTTTATCTTTTCATCAGGCAAAAATTCAAAATTCCATATCAAACAGTTCGTGGTAACGAACTGTAGTAAGGAGCGACCCGGCTCAATAGTAACCAAAACTCTAAAAAATGGAATTTTGATACCAATAGCTATATCAAAAGAATCGCATTTTAATGCTGGTTTTAAATATATAAGTTTCATCAAGTTTAGTCTTACCGATCAAAAGTTACGAGCCTGAGAAAATTTGCGTTATTTTAGAAAATAGGGAGAAACTCCCCCTAAAAGTCATAGAATTTAACGAAAATCACACCATCACATTCAGCGTATCAGAGAACCCTATTGTAGAAGTTTCGAGCTCCTATCTACAAAAATGTGGAATTTTGCATTTTTTGCCAGAAGGCAGATCACAGATGCGTGTTTATTTGTTTTTTTGTTTTTCGTTTTTTTTTTCCCAGGGGTGATCGTATCGACCCAGTTGTCCTAGAATGTTGCAAGATGGCTCATTCTAACGGAAATGAGAAGTTCTAGTGCCCTTTTTAAGTGACCAAAAATTGGAGGGCACCTAGGCCCCCTCCCACGCTAATTATTTTCCCAAAGTCAACGGATCAAAATTCTGAGATAGCCATTTTATTCAGTGTAGTCGAAAAACCTTATAACTATGTCTTTGGGGACGAATTACTCCCCCACAGTCCCCATGGGAGGGGCAACAAGTTACAAACTTTGACCTGTGCTTACATATAGTAATGGTTATTGGGAAGTATACAGGCGTTTTCAGGAGGATTTTTTTTGGTTGGGGGGAGGGGATGAGAAGAGGGGGATATGCTGGGGGAACTTTCCATCGAGAATTTGTCATGGGAGAAGAAAACTTCCATGAAGGGAGAGCAGGATTTACTAGCATTATTTTAAAAAAATTAAAAAATAAATGTGAAAAAGCTTTTTCAGCTGGAAGTAAGGAACAGCAATAAAACTTAAAACAAACAGAAATTATTACCCATATGAGGGGCTCACCTCCTTATAATACCTAGCTCTTTACGCTAAAGTATTTTTAGTAATTTCAACTATTTATTCTACGGCTTTTGTGATTCAGGGGTCATTCTTAATGAATTGGGATAAAATTTAAGCTTTAGTGTAAAGAGCGAGGTACTGACGATGGGGCGAATCCCCTCGTATATGTAATAAAACCATGAGAATACAAAAGTTCTTTACGTAAGCTAATTTATAAGTTACGTAAATCTTTTACCAATAAAAAGATTCGTAAAAAATTAAAAGTTCTAGTTGCCTTTTTAATTAACCAAAAAATCGGAGGGCAACTAGGCTTCGCCCCCGCTCTTTTTTCTCAAAATCATTCGATCAAAATTATGAGAAAGCCATTTAGCCCCCCCCCCAAAAAAAATGCAAATTTTGTTTTGATTATTCCTCTGCGGAGAGCCAAAATCAAAACATGCATTGATTCAAAGACGTTCAGAAATTAAATAAAAAAAAACGTGTTTTTTTAACTGAAAGTAAGGAGCGACATTAAAACTTAAAACGCACAGAAATTACTTCGTATATGAAAGAGGCTGCTTCCTCATCAATGCCCCGCTCTTTACGCTAAAGTTTTTTACTGTTTTAAAAAGAAGAATTGAGAGAAAGAGTCAAACTTTAGCGTAAAGAAAGGGGCGCTGATGAGGAAGCAGCCTCTTTCATATACGAAGTAATTTCTGTGCGTTTTAAGTTTTAATGTCGCTCCTTACTTTCAGTTAAAAAAACTCGTTTTTTTATTTAATTTTTGCAGAGAGGAGCCTGAAATATCTACATGAGGGTTCTCTGATATGCTGAATCTGATTGTGTGATTGTCATTAAGATTTCTTTTGCATGATTTGCTCCTTTTTTGAACGCTATGCAAAATTTCTCCGGATCGCAGCTTTTGATGGGTAAAATTAAACTTAATGTATGTCACATATTTGGAATAAGCATAACAAGCTAATTCTTTTGATTCATCTATTGTCGTCTAATTTTCGTTTTAAGAGGTTCGGTTACTACTGTAACGACTAGCTCCTTATTTACAGTTTGTTACCATAACTGTTTGAAAACGTATTTACTTCTTGTTATACTTTGTTTTTCAGAGCTTCTCTTTCTATTACCCAGGCCTGCTTTTTCATTTCAACCCCCTTTTTTATATTCAAGTTTAAAATCTGCATTATCATGCTTTGAGAGCAATAATCATCCCTGAAATATGTACCCTCAAATATTGCCTAGGAGGGGGAAGCGTCTATAAAAATACGAACTAAGGGGCTTACATTTAGAAACATATGAAGTTGATTTCTTTTGATAAATCTCTAGGGATAAATCCAATGGAAGCTGGCAGGGGACCAGGGGGCATTGATCCTCAGGAAACAAAAAAATATTAAGCAATGTTTATCAAGTTCAAGTTCCTTTTATTATCAATTAAATAAAGAAAAAACTAATTTTTTTAGCTGAAAGTAAGGACCGACATTAAAACTTAAAACGAACAGAAATTACTCCGTATATAAAATGGGTTGTCCCCTTCGCAATCCCTCGCTCTTTACGCTAAAGCTTTCAATTGTTTTAAGAGATAGAATTGTGGCAAAGAGTCAAACTTTAGCGTAAAGAGCAAGGGATTGCGGAGGGGACAGCCCATTTTATATACGGAGTAATTTCTGTTCGTTTTAAGTTTTAATGTCGCTCCTTACTTTCAGCTAAAAAAATTAGTTTTTTTTTATTTAATTTCTGAACGTTTTTGAATTAATCCATGTTTGGTTTTGGCTCTCCGCACATTAATTATTAAAACGAAATTTGTATATTAATTCTTTTTTTGGTTAAATGGCTTTCTCTTAGTTTCAATCAGACGATTTTGAGAAATAAGGGGTGGAGAAAGAGGCCTAGTTGCCCTCCAGTTTTTCGATTACTTAAAAAGGCAACTAGAACTTCTAATTTTTAACGAACGTTTTTATTAGTAAAAAATATTCGTAACTTAAGAATTAACTTACGTAACAAACTTTCACAAACTTATATTTTTATTATGTATACGAGGGGGTTTGTACCCTCGTTAATACCTCGCTCTTTACACTAAATCTTAAGTTTTGTCCCAATTCATTAAGAATGGCCCCTGAATCAGAAAGGCCGTAGAATAAATAGTTGAAATTACTAAAAATACTTTAGCATAAAGAGCGAGGTATTTATCTCGACCTAAATACCTCGCTCTTTATGCTAAAGTATTTTTAGAACCCCTCATATGCGTAATAATCTCTGTTCGTTTTAAGTTTCAATGCTACTCCTTCTTTTCATTTGAAAAAACGTTTTCATGTTTATTTATCATTGTTTTCTTATAGTAATGCTAGAAAATCATACGCCCTTTTACTTGAATTTTTCTTCCCCCATGACAGATTCCTCCAAGGAAAGATCCTCCAACATAGCCCCCTCCCCTCAGCCCCACCCCCAAACAAAATAAAATCCCCCTGAAAACGTCTGTACACTTCCCAATAACCATTACTATATGTAAACTCTGGTCAAAGTTTGTAACTTGCAGCCCCTCCCCCAGGGATTTTGGGGGAGTAAGTCATCCCCAAAGACATAGTTATTGTGGTTTTCAACTATCTTGAACAAAATGGCTATCTCAAAATTTTGATCCGTTGACATTGGGGAAAAAATGAGCGTGGGAGGGGGCCTAGATGCCCTCCAATTTTTATGGTCACGAAAAAAGTGCACTAGAACTTTTCATTTCCGTTAGAATGAGCCCTCTTGCGATATTCTAGGACCCCTTAGTCGATACGATGACCCCTGGAAAAAAAAAAAAAAAAAAAAAAAAAAAAAAAAAAAAAACCGCACCAGTGATTTGTCTTCTGGCAAAAAATAAAAACTTCCACATTTTTGTCGATATGAGCTTGAAACTTCTACAGTAGGGTTCTCTGATACCCTGAATCTGATGGTTTCATTTTTGTTAAGATTCTACGACTCTTAGGGAGTTTTCCCCCCTATTTTCTTAAATTAGGCAAATTTTCTCAGGCTCGTAACTTTTGATGGGTAAGACTAAACTTGATGAAACTTATATGTTTAAAATCAACATTAAAACATGATTATTTTGATGTAGCTATTGATATCAAAATTCATTTTTTAGAGATTGGTTACTGTTGAGCCGGGTCAAAAGCCTAATTAACGAGCCTGAGAAAATTTGCGTTATTTTAGAAAATAGGGAGAAACACCCCCTAAAAGTCATAGAGTGACTTTTAACAAAAATTACACCATCAGATTCAGCGTATCAGAGAACCCTACTGTACAAGTTTGAAGCTCCTATCTACAAAATTGTGGAATTTTGTATGTTTTGCCAGAAGGCAGATCACGGATACGTGTTTATTTGTTCGTTTGTTTGTTTTTTTGTTTTTTTTCCCAGGGGTGATCGTATCGACCCAGATGTCCTAGAATGTTGCGAGAGGGCACATTCTAACGGAAATGCAAAGTTCTAATGCCCTTTTTAAGTGATCATAAAAATTGGAAGGCACCTAGGCCCCCTCCCACGCTAATTATTTTCCCAAAGTCAACGGATCAAAATTCTGAAATATCCATTTTATTCAGCGTAGTCGAAAAACCCTATAACTATGTCTTTGGAGACGACTTACTCCTCCACAGTCCCTGTAGGAGGGGCTACAAGTTACAAACTTTGACCAGTGCTTACATATAGTAATGGTTATTGGGAAGTGTACAGACGTTTTCAGGAGGATTTTTTGGTTGGGGAAGGGGTTGAGAAGAGGGGGATATACTGGGGGAACTTTCCATCAAGGAATTTGTCATGGGGGAAGGAAATTTCCATGAAGGGAGCGCAGGATTTACTAGCATTATTAAAAAAACAATGAAAAAATAAATATGAATTTTTTTTCAGCTGGAAGTAAGGAGCAGCATTAAAACTTAAACGAACAGAAATTATTACCCGTATGAGGGGTTCATTTCCTCCTAATATTTCACTCTTTACGCTAAAGTATTTTTAGTAATGTCAACTATTTATTCTACGGCTTTTGTGATTCAGGGGTCATTCTTAATGAATTGGGACAGAATTAAAGATTTGGTGTAAAGAGAGAGATACTGACGAGGGGGCGAACCCTCTCATATGTGTAATAAAAACATGAGAATAAAAAATTCTTTACGCAAGCTAATTTATAAGTTAGGTATATCTTTTACTAATAAAAAGATTCGTAAAAAATTAAAAGTTCTAGTTGCCTTTTTAATTAACAAAAAAATTGGAGGGCAACTAGGCTTCCTCCCCGGTCTTTTTTTCTCAAAATCATTCGATCAAAATTATGAGAAAGCCATTTAGCCAAAAAAAAAAAAAAAAAAAAAAAAATGCAAATTCCTCTGCGGAGAGCCAAAATCAAAACATGTATTGATTCAAAAACGTTCAGAAATTAAATAAAAAAAACAAGTTTTTTCAGCTGAAAGTAAGGAGCGACATTAAAACTTAAAACGAACAGAAATTACTTCGTATATGAAAGGGGCTGCTTCCTCATCAACGCCCCGCTCTTTACACTAAAGTTTTTTACTGTTTTAAAAAGAAGAGTTGAGAGAAAGAGTCAAACTTTAGCGTAAAGAGCGGGGCTTTGATGAGGAAGTAGCCCCTTCATATACGAAGTAATTTCTGTTCGTTTTAAGTTTTACTGTCCCTCCTTACTTTCAGTTGAAAAAACTTGTTTTTTTTTATTTAATTTTTCAAGAAATCACCAAATTTCTTATGAAATTGCTTACTTTGCAGGCTTACTTTATACTAAAAATATTACCAATTGCTTACTTTATCCCATTCCTAATTTCAGTACAAAAAAGGAAAAAAATTATCCCAAATCCCTGTATAACTCCTATTATACCTACAGAGAATTATGCTAGGGTAGATACCTGACATATGCACATAAATGAAACCGGAAATTTTTTGAAAGTATAATTTATTAAACAGACCTGTAAAAGTGAAATTTTTAAAACAATCTCCATATTTAAGAGTGAAAAAATTGATCCCTAAGTTTTCTTGTAGCTCTAATAGTATTTTCCTCCATTAGGTACTTTATGCATTCTTCTTTGTTAATAAAGTATAAGAAAATGATAAGTTTGAAGAAGATTCCAAGAGGTCAGGTTACCCTAGAGTCTGTATAAAAAACAGAGGGGGTTACATGTCTGAATGCCTACTCACCCCACACGGTGGCCTGAGTACAGCAGTTAAAATTTAAATCTATTTAAATCAAATTTAATTCTTTTAAAGTTTCTTTTAAAGTGTCAAGTAAGCTTACTGTTTATTTCCTTTTATTACTAATTTATTACTTTTTATTATTACTAATTTATTACTTATATAATTTAACTTATATAATTTATTACTAATTTATTACTAATTGTTATTACTAATTTACTCTCTCTCTCTTCCCTCTGACATATAAGCATTCTAATTGTTAAATAAATAGTGTTGATAAATGTTATACTGTTGCATTTGGAGCTTTAAAAACTATTTTGTGCTTTAAAAAATAATTGTAAGTAATTGTATGTTTGTTATCCCTCTAAAAATAATTCTATAATTTTCTTACTTTGTTGGCCCCTGTAGGATCGTGACAATGACCGATCAAGACATGTCCTTTATTGTGTAGCTGACCGTAAAATCTTGGATTTACTGAGAAAGAGAGGGCCGGCTCAATCATATCTCCAAGGATATCAATCCCTGTCTTGGCATCTAATCTGACCTCAGTGCCATCAGTCTATAAATAGATTATAATAAATAAACCTGTACATCTTTGAAGTCATAAAAAATGTGGCCCTTCTGTATTTCAGAAAGACATAAAATAGACTATGTAACGATTTGTTCTATCAAATGGCTTTATTACCCATTTCATATTTAACTTGGCTTTCAACCAGACACATATAGTAAGGATTTGTTTTAAAAACGAAGAAGAAGGAAGACTTAAAATATAAGTGAGCCATATTGAATTATAAAATAGATTTTGAATTGGTTCAAAGATTCTCACTGTTTGCATACCTCTCTTAATGTCTAAGGTTAAAAAGTGTGACCTAAATAAATACTATACAGCGATAGGTTCATAGTTACTCTAGGTTCCAACTTTGCGCACACACATGTATTTGTTGCAGATGTGGTGCTTAATAACGAGAACCATGTAGATTACACACGTGATTGTGTAGCAAAACGTACAAAAAAACATTTTGAAGGGGTCTAAAGAGTCTCTTTGTGTGTGCATAGCTTTCTTAAGGTATACAATTTAAAAAAAAAAGTAGGAAACCTAAACTATAAAACTAGGGTGAGCGACTTTTGACTAACAAGAGACCTTGGAAGTGTTTTCCACTCTCGACATAGACATAGTCATAGGTCCAAGACATAAGCCCAAGGAGCAGGGCTTCCACTCTAGACTCTTAAAATTTGGGGACAAGTCTTCGAAATTAGGGGAATTTTTGCGGAAAAACCCAAAGTGGAATTTCATTGCGAAAATTTGGCAACCTAGAGTCACTATAGCTTCATTTTTAGGCTCAAGCAAGGTCTAGGTCCTGTTACTAAGTTGAGCCTATTAAAAAATCGGCTCTAGAGCCAAAGCACTGTATTGATACTTCTAATTGAAAACGTTTATTGCTGATATTACGGTAAAAACTTCAAAATCGTTTTCAAAGTAAAATGATGGCTGAAATATACTCTGGCACTCTGTTGCGTTTGCTTTTAACACTACACCTTTTTTGTTACTTTACTCTTTTAGCCCGGAAAACAGGCTTTTATGTCGCTTATTTTCAGAAAGATGACAAAAATAAAGCATAGAAAGGCGAAAATCGCATGCACAGCAACAGCATCTGCAACGACTTATCTGAATTACTGAATATTCGTTGGTAAGCGGACATGAACTCACACCAAGAATTAAAAAAACAAGCATTTTCAACTGAAAGTAATGAGCAACATTAAAAATTAAAAAAATATTACATATATGAGGAGGATTTTCCCCTCTTCAACATAAAACTCTTCACGGAAAGTTTCCAAGATCTTACAAATATAAGTTTTTTATTCTTCAAATCAAACAACCCTTGTGTTTCGGGAGTCCTTTTAAAAAAAATTGTTGGGGCAAAATTCAAACTTTAGGGTAAAGAGCGAGGTGTTGAAGAGGGGATACCTTCCTCTAAATACAGTATAGATATATAGATAGATAAATAGATAAAATAACAACATTGGGACAAAAATCAAACTTTAGAGTAAAGAGCGAGGTGTTGAAGAGGGGATGACTCCCTTTAAACATGGTATAGATAGATAGGTTGAAAGATAGATAGATAAAAAACAAAATTTTTGACAAATATCAAATTTTAGTGTTGGAGAGTGAGGTTTTGAAGAGGGGATAACTGGCTTCAAGTATGGTATAGATAGATACATAGAAAGATTAATATTTATTGCAACAAACATACTTAGGGGCCATGGCAAAAAACAACAGATAATACGAAACAATACCAAGTGATACTAACTAACTTAACAGGGTATATAATAATAACAATAAAAAAGCATAAAAGTTGCAAAAAGAAAACAAAAACAATAAGGCACATAATGCCATAAAACTAACATAATCACACAAAATCTCGCAGACATAATCAATATATTTTAAATGCTTTAAATTTACATGGGTCATGGCTACAAAAAAAGAAAACGCTTCAAGCACACCATATAAAGTAGCTTTCAACATTCTTTTCTTGCCCCACCTATCGTACACCCTTCAAAAAATCTTTATCTGTGCTGCATGGCTATAAGTATGTACCTCCCAACATTCTCAATATCCACTTTGCACTTACTTCTTAAATTTCTACCATTCAATCTTTCGCATTTACCTCAATCCCAAAAGTTTCAAATCATTCAACTTCTTGCAATTGCACATAAAGCGCTCTAAGTCCTCATTTTCTCTGTACATCAGGCAAAAATACGGACCCCTCTGTTGCCTAAACCTCCCCAAATACTTCCTTCTTTTATCGAAAGGCATAAAATTACTCCTTATTGAAATGACCCACCTTACATCCTCCCCCTGAAGTCCCAATTTCAAACAGTATTCCTCCCTCCATGCCTCCTTGACATCCACGTACGCACCTAGAGTTGCTGCCACGGTCCGACCAGCCTGCCATAACTGAATCTCCTGCTCTTGCAGTACAATCCTTACCTCTTTTGCCTCGGATCCTGCTTCTCCTCCTATACCTAGCCCCTGATTCTAAATTCCTGACATCCTGTCCTTATTTCCTGCTATCCTTGATCATTTTTCTGTATAAAGCCTTAACCAATCTATCCTCAGGCAATGATGTTATCCTTTCCCAAAACTTAACAATTTTTACTAGTCTGTTATTCCTAAGGGTATCTAGGCCTAAATCTCCTTTTATTACTTGACTGTTAAACCTATCATTTAAACCTAAAAGTCTCTTAAGATACCTAAGCTGAATCCTTTCTAGCTCCATTCCTTTCTCAAGCCCCCACACTTCTGATCCATATATACTATTGAAATCAACCTTCACTCAAAAACTCTCTTCTGCAGCTTAATATCATTTAGGGCCTAATTCTTGGATACTTGCTCTAAGGAGCATTCCCATTAGCCTATTCTCTTTAATCACCATATCCTCTATATGCCTCTTCCATTTTCCATTAGCTATTAGCCCAATTCCTAAATAATTAAATTCTTCAACCATTTTATTTCCTCCCATATATAGCTAAATCTCAGTCTCCCTATTTTCTCGCTAGTCCTAAACATCACAAATACCGACTTACCTATATTCAAGCTAATCACCTTTCTTAAAATTCTCTGAGGCTAAGTCCAGGAATTTTTGAAAATTATCCTTACTATCCGAAAGTAGCACAATGTCATCTGCCAATAGTAATAAAACCATATTAGCTGGAAGTAGCTTGACCATTGGTGCCTTTTTCTTATTTAAATGTTCCTCTATATCATTAACATACAGAGAGAAGAACCTAGGAAACAAAGCGCATTCTTGTTTCACTCCTATTCTCCTTTGTATTACCCTCAATATGTGTCTACCAAACTTCATAACTACCCTTACTGCCAAATATATTATAACTATAATCATTATAAATGCTGTCAGCAGCCCTATATCTAATAAATTCTGTATGAATAAATCCCAATCAACTCCATAAAACGCCCCTCTAAGGTCTAGGAATGCTACAAAAAGCTCATATCTCTTTTTCCCAGTATATTTTCTAATTTAACTATGTAAAATAAATACCTTATTTATTGTACTATAACTTTCTCTAAATCCTGCTTGAACCTTCGCCAGTCTTTTTCCTCTTTCCAACCATTTATCTAGCCTTCTACACAAAATCATAGGGAATAGTTTCTTAGTGTGTTCCCTAATGTTATAAGCTTATAACTCTCTTGTTCTTCTGGGTTTCCTTTTTAAACAAGGGTACCTCTATTGATGCAACCTATTGTTCAGGCCTCTGGGGAACTTCTATCAACCTTGAAAAAATAGTTGCTATCATTGGTAATGCCCAAACCCTAATCCACATCCAAATTATTGCCGGTATTCCATCTGATCCAGGCAATGATCAACCTCTTATAATTTTTAGAGATTTCCAAATCTCATCTTGGGTTACAGAATTAAAAAGCTCTTGATATTCTTTTGTAAAAGGTCTATGTGACTGCTAGCTTTCTAAGCCTACTATATTCCAAAGATCTATCTTTTCATCTAATCTACTATTCCTTTGATTTCTCGTTCATTTTCTTCCATTATTATCTCCTGAAATGACTTTTCCACATTAGGAGACACATAAAGCAGATTCTTCATATCTGCAGACTCTTCTTCTTTCCTATTTTCCACCGCCCTATTTTTACCCATTATCATACTTTCTTTCTCTATTTGTATCCACCTTTTTTCTAAATTTGAATCTATCTTGGGTCTAATTGGCATATAATCAAACCCCACCAGCGCCATAATTTCAAAATCAGCACATGAAGGCCAAAGAGACAAATTTTCCATAATAAAATCAATCACACTTTGAAAAAACCCCAATAAAATAAGTACATTTTCCATTACTCTTATCCATTCCTGTTCTCCCATTCAAATTTACCAGCTTATCGTCATTAAAAAATTCCAAAGACTTCCTTCCCCAATTATTATTTTTGCAGATATGATCCCTATTCACCCTCTGCGGAAGAACCATATCAATATCATCCCAATTTATTCCCACTGGAACATTCGTACAGTCGTGAACAGACGAGGGCATATCCAGTGTCGACCCAACATAAGCGTTGAAATCTCCTAGAGAGCAAAAACGATCGGCAGGAGACAGTTCAGAAATGACACATTTTTCTGGAGGAATATATACAGCACAGAAAATAATATTTACTTTTAAAAAACAAACTCTAAACCACACTAGATTACATTACGTACATTTTAGGTTTGAAACTTTACACTCCACAGAAGATTTCTTTGATAATAGAAGAGCAACATCTCCATATGTTCTTCCATTTCTTGATTTTTCCTGTGGATATCAAAACAGGTATTCTTCTATAAATAGAAGACTTTCCAGCCAAGTCTCAACCACTGATATCAAGTTCCACTTGCAACTACTCAGCCTCAATAAGCCATGGAGTTTGTCTTCCACAAACCCTTGAATGTTACAATGCAAAATATTTATATTTTTTTCCCCATGCCCTACTAATTCCTATTTCCAGTTTCATTTTTCACTGTTTTCTCTGATTAAATCCTGTATTTCTTGGTGCAAAACCTTGCCTTTCATTAGTAATTGAGTTTATACGGTCGCATAAAAAATGGTTGTGGAAAAATCTTGCCTTTCATTACTAATTGAGTTTATACGGTCGCAGAAAAGGGTGCAGTTCCTTTCATTATGATATGCGGAGTTATTAGGGCTAACTTCCACATTCAACCTTTTAGAGCCCTTACTGGAAACGGCCAGCGTAGAGTTTTTGTGCCCTGCGGTGGGTGAAGTCAACTCCTTTCTACTGTCGAAAACGCTATGCGTACTGGACATCGGCGAATTACCTTTCTTCAGAAGCACTTGGGAAGCACTTCTCTTTCTTGCTACATTGTTTACCTTTCTACTGTTCAAAATACCTCCTTGCTTTTACCATTACTTCTTTTTTTCTCCACAGTCTCACAGTTCTTTAATTATTCAGTTCTGCCTATTTCAAAATTATAACGATATCATTTATTCCTAGTGATCAATTTTAAACCGCATAGCTTCAAGCCTGATTGACCATTGTTTTCCATGTTATCCATCTCCATTTTTAATTGGCTTCGGTTCAACGTTTTTGTTCTGTTTACTGCGGGCTAACTGATAATTTTTGCTGACACAAATAAACGTTTGATTTCAATACTATGTCTTTGGCACATACAGTACCAGAGTATTCAGGAAGAATGCCGCTATTTGATTTAGGCAAAATGGATCTTTAAAATCACTAGTGTACAATTGTATGTTTGGGATAATGCAGTTAAAAGCAGAAATAACATCACCATAAAGTGATAGACCTTTTCTAAGCAGATCAAGGTTATATAAAATGAGGTTAGAGCACTTACCATCAGTTTAAAGCTGCTTTTACTTTGATTTTGTTAGCTAGAGTTCTCTAAATAGGCTAGCCACTTCAAAATGAATTATAGCACTTAGCTGCTTAAATTCATTCACTGATCTGTCCATTCACTGATACAATATTCGCCGATTCGTGCTGATCAATGATACCTATTGACCTATTGGATCAGTCTTTTTTATATGTAAGCTCATTTTTTTAATCTTTATTAGTATATCTGTCAAGGTCTGGACCTGATTCTTTGCCATTATTCCTTTCATACTACAAACTAATTTTGATAATGAAAAGTAGTTAACTTTCTATGGGAAGCAGTACTTTCTTTCACCGTAATCTGACATCCCACTCATCAGTTCTCTTATCCAAATTTTAACTAGCAAAGTCTGTATTATATAAGGTGTCAAATATCAGTCAAAATGGTAACTCGGTCACTACTATCTACTATTTTCGTTCGTTTTAAACAATAATGTTGCTCCTTTGATCGTTTTTATCGTTTGATCGTCTTTTTTATTTGATCGTTTTTCAAATAATGCCAGGTTGTTATGGATAGTAACACAAGAGACGAAAACTAAGGAACAAGAATTGTGGCAATGAAGTAAAATTTGCTAGCATTGGATAGTCACTAGTGATTAATCACCAGGGGTGGCAAAATGACTGAGTGATTTTCGGAGTAATTTTGGACATTCTAAGAACCAAATTTTTTCAGGGTAACACAGAGACTTTCAAAAAAAATCCTCAAAATTTGGGGATAGTGAAAGCCCTGCCAAAGGGTCACCTTCTGCGCACTTGACTGCTTCTATTCTTAGGTCTTAGTGAAATGGATTCTTTTGAGAAGTATGATTTTAAAATAAAAGTAAATGCCAGAAATAATGTAAATTAAACTGCATAAACCTAGAAAATTTGACTTTCGTCTCAAAAGAGTTAACTTGTAACTTTAATGCAACTTTTTACCCCATTTTAGAATGCTTGATCTTACTTCTACTGTTAACAACATTTTTTGCATTATTTTAGTTGTAATTTTTTACTAATTACTTAATTATGTTGGTGTTTGAACTATAAGAAAAATTACCAGTAGTATTCCTGCTCAATTTTAAAAACGTGATCAAATCAGTTCTAGCAGCCTTTAGTTTGATAGTTTTAGTTGACTGATAGGTTATAAGTGAGCAACAGGAAGGTTCGCCTACATAATACGGAATGTAAAAAGAAAACTACATAATTCAGGATGATCGACAGCGCTAACTACGAGTATCGTAGTTTTATATTCGGCCAGGGGGTACTCTTCAAACTATAAAAGAAAAATATATTTTTATGGATTTAAAAATATGTCCCAGAAAAGCTTTCAACAAACATAAGGCAGCCCGATTTTAATGCGTTCTACGATTTGCTATGTTGCGGTTGGGTATGCGGTTGAGCTCGTCACTGGTGATCTTAAAAGTTGCAATTTTGAGCAATTTGCGAGCGATGGATAGTTACGCTCTGAAACTGGAGAACAACACTATATGCTCATAAGTACATATTTGAGCTAAGAAATTCACGTATATGATCATGAAGATAAATATTTTTCCATGTTTACGCATAATTATTAATGATCTAAACAATAAAGAATGGTATGCTCTTCGGATAAAAACTGCTAACTATTTCGTGTAATTATTATTATTTATTTATTTAAGAATTACCGACGCTTCTTGACTACTAAGGTCCCTGCGTCGGCCCTGTAGTGCATTCCTGCAACGTCATTCGATTTCTGGGTTCCGTATTACCAAGCTAAGGTCAAATCCACTGCGCCACCACAGGACACTATTTCGTGTAATACAAATCTTAAAAATCGAACTTGAGAAGATAATAGCTTAACATATACAATTTATCCATTCCCGAATTATAGCCAGAAGAAGGATTTCTGCATTGTCTGCTCTAATAGCCACAAAATAAGTCACAAGGTTTTAAACAAGAAACAAGCTAATCTTTGACCTTTAATTTTAGTCTTTCATCTCTAGATGAAACTACTAATAACATGAGCAAAAAAGGCTGATATGCCTTTTTGGCATATATATTTATTAGCAAAAACGACTTCAAATGACATTAGTTCAACAGACTTAGTTCGAATTGTAGCCAGAAAGAAGGTTCATTCATTTCCCTTACACCCAAAAATTAAATCACAAGGGAATTTGATTTTGCACAAATTAAATATTTAAGCATATGACCTCGAAGCAAAGGATGAAGCGAAATTGATAATATCAACAAAATAGACTAAAATGCTATTCTAATAGTAACTGCTAGCCATTTCATTTAATATGCTTATTAAATAACAAACCTTAAAAGATAATAGCTCAAAACATAATTTTTTTCCATCTGAGTCTGAATAATATACAAATAATAGCATATAAATACAAATAACATTGCATAACATATCATACTGATAAAATCGTATAGTATAACACAGCATACAAATAATAGATATATAGTACAAATTATAGAGCTGAAAGGATTAATTATAGAGAATAGAAAAGGCACTAAAGCATGTTCCACCGCATCCACAAAGTATATCACAAGATCAACTTCCTACAAATAATCAGTATTTTTGCACAGCACTTACACGAGCAGTACTTAGGGGTTATACTATCTGGGAATGCCGTAAGGGTAGGTCCTGACATGTAAAATCAAACTGTGTGGGACCTAGAAACTGCAGCTTTGGTCAATTCACTCGTAAAAAAAGATACGTCTGGAGGTTAAAATGCTTGGCGTGGCACTCAAGGACAACGTCAAAGAGTGAAAGATATTTGATCTCCTGCTTCTGAGGATATAAATGTATTTGTAAGTAATGAAGAGAGGTTAAACGATGTGGATATCTACCTTACCTTTTCACAGTTCAAAAGCGTATCAAGAAGGAAGATTGAACAGAAATAGATTGTCTGTTAAATTCCCGCAAACGAAGCTGCATATCCACTGAATATCTATGGAATCGGAAAAAACCTTTCGGCTTTTCACGATTTTAGGTGTAGCCTGTCCAAGTAATAGCTTATTATATTACAGTTAAAAGACACCAATGTCTGTGTCATTCGTATCAACTTATAAAATATTAATACTCCTCATCAAAAACTCCACGTATGCTACACAAGTTATGTATCCACCTCACCATGGGTAAATCTCAAATGCAGTTCAAATTCTATATCATTAACTCCACTTCTATTGAGCGCCACTCTTTTTATTCAACCTCGAGAGCATCCAAAGAAGCAGGCAGCTAAACTGGATTAAAGACCATGGATAAGGTCTTTGAACTTGTCAATTGAAGTTTAGCCACTATTTCCTTTGCCTTTTCATTTTATCTTATAGGGTTCTAATCCTTTGTGTTTGAAAGTTTACCTAGAGATTCTACGAGTTTTTATGCAGTATCCTCGTTGATCGTGGCAACCGCCAAAGTCCGTTAACAAGGTCAATTAGCATTCTTCAAACCAAATCCAAATATTTAACCATATTTTTCTGCAAGGACATTTAAATCTTCGATGCAACCATTAAAAGACCAGAAAGTAGAAAATATTCGTTTTACGTAGCACTCACTGGCGTGCTAATTCAGTCGGTGAATGGTTTCTGAGATGCGGAATCAAGTCTGTCACCCTTGAGTGGGGTCCAATTACAAATCTCAACGTTAATGGGCTACTCATTTAAAATGTTTTTTTTTTAATTCAAAAAAGCTGACTAGCTCCTGACCAAAGTAAAACCTCTTCCCAAAAATGACACTTTTCTCGAGGACAAAAGGTGCATGCAAAATAAGTTTTTAAGGAGGTAAAAGTTTTCGAAATGGTTAAGTCCTCTTTCACCAGAAATGCGAGCATTTACCAATATCCATTTGGTAGTTTAAAGTCCAGCATTCATAACACTACATGCTCGAGTAGAAATTCAAACTTTCTTTTTTCTGTTTTGCCTGCTCATTATTCAGAACGATAATGAAAGTATTATATCATGTAAGCGAAATCAGCTTTGTCCAAATTAACGCTCAAGTACTGTATTTCCGATAGCCGGCACGTCGAGAAGACAATCAGAAATCTGGCTATCGACTACTTTAAGTGTATGAGAACTAAGCAAATTCAGTACATTGTATCAAAAAATATTGAGCATGTTTCCTTGAATAGACTTGTTTTAGTCAATAGCTCTATGCTATCAGGTGTTAAAGAAATGGTGGTCTTTGTGGTAATTGGCGTAAAGCTCACCTTGGGGGAGATTCACAATTCGCAACATTTACATATTTTCAACGTCTTTTGAAGCTTACCAACATCTTCTGAAGCTCACAATACGCAACATCTAACTAAATGTAGCTGAGACAGAAGCACTAAGAGATAGAATTAAATTCTAGCCTATTCGATGCAATCATGTCATTTAGCCCGCCATCTGAGAGTCCAAATCGATAATTGATTCTAACGCATTATCTTGGGATATACAGTCGAATTTGTTATTTTGTCTCTTGACATTTAAAAGTCCTTTGAAATGGCCTGATGTAACCCAGGGGCAAGCCCTGCATCTCTGACCCATGCTCAATCAAGCAAGTCAGGCTCCAAAGAAGTAAGCTCTACGTAGCAACTTCCTCCATAGATTCTGTTACTTCGAAGAAGGTTTTCAATTAAGCTAAGTCACACAGTTCAATCAGGATAAGCGCATTCTCGTTGGGTAGATGTCTATGCTAATCCGAGCTAAAAAGAAATAGCTCACTGTGCTTCTTCACTAATACTTCAAAATGTGAAGGGCTAGAGAAATTCTGGACAACTCCTTTTATAAAAAATTATTTTCTGCAAAATCTAATAGTAAAAAAAAGCATATTTTGTAGGTAAATTTTCAAGATTGAACAAGATTATTCCCATAACGCTATAAAGTATGAAAGCATTTTTGTAAAATTATGGGTTACAAAGAACGACAAAAGATGAAACCCTATTTTGAAAAAGAATGTTTATAGCTGTTTAATTTTCTTTTATTGAAGCATTAATTGGGAGTTTATGGAGCTTATTATTGATTTAACGTGAATTTTGCTGGCTGTGGTGGATTTTTAGGGGATTGAAAGAAATCAGGGGATGTTTTTAGGGGATGTTGCACATAATGTAGAATGTATAATATTGATTTTCGCATTTAGCATGATTGAGTACATCAATTGCATCCTCAAGCCGTCTGATCAAACCTGATCATCCAAAACCTTAAATATCAGCATTTGTCTCGCATGAATCGAAAACTATATTCGAGAAGCGTCCCTATACAATTACCAATTACAATTACATGGATGATGGGAAAATATGTATTAAATTTTGAATTCAATGCTAATATGTCCAGTAAAATAAGTTTTTCTGGTTATTGAGACAAAAATGCAGAGACAAAAATATTTCTAGTCGAGTTTTCACACACCGTTTTTTGTGATAAATTCGAAGATTGTCTCAGAATTTTGTCGTAACTGTAGCATTGAGATAATCTTTCTAATAATTATCTTGATTTTTTGTTTGCTTCGTAAAAGCCTCCACAACCTGAACTTCCGTTTTTAAGCAAAGCAAGCACAACTACGCAAGGAAAATTTCCTCGGCAAGCTTAGACAATTATTAAACCAAACTAACCGAATTTTAGCTTTATAATTTGATGTATATGTACGTTCTGTCCGTATACATCTATCTGTTATGTCGTAAATGAACATCACACTGCACTGCAATGTATTAGACCAAAATTACAATGAATACCAAGTTGTTAAAAGATAGAAACAAACTAAAAGGAAAAGATCATCAAAAAACTTTGGAACAATACGAAACTAGAAAAATGGAGTGAAGAAACTAAAAGTAAAACCTTGCAGCAAAAAAAGCATAAAAAACACAATCCAGCCTAAAATAAAACTCAAAATGTTGAGTTTTTGTTTTACATCAGGCCTTTCATCCTATTGGTAGGATTCCAGATAAAATGTATCTCACCTTTATTAGCTAAGTATATTCTTGGAAATAATTTTAATCATAAATATGCTTACCCTTCTGGCAATTCCTCTATGAATAGCATCTCGAATTCTATCTCTCCAGCCTTCCATGTCCATAATTCTATAATTTTCATTGGGCTCTGGTAGCTCCATATCCTGAAATTTTTTTGGTGAATTACCAACTAAGGAAACTTAACTGCTAGGAACTAGGGTTCTTATTAGGTCTAGTTCAGGCTATGAGATCGCCATATAACATTGTTATTGGGTAGCACGGATTCACCTTCAGATCAGGCACGAAGTTAGAAAATCGGTCAAGGATGGTTCTGGGATACAGATCCTTTAATTAATTAAGACAAAAATATCGAAGAAGATATGTTAGATGTTTTTCAGATAATTTATCGAATGCCGCTTTTAGAGTACTAAGCTCTGCAAAAGCTTCGGTTCGTTCCCACTTTGTAAATCTATAACGAAAAGAAGATGAAGATGAAAAGACTACTTTCTAGGGATGATGGACGACTGACGTAAATGAAGGTGATCGGATTGGCGTGGATGAAAGTAATTGGGGAGATATAGAGACGTGAAGGACAATAGAGGTGTAGAGAAAGATGAAGATGACAAGACCATGTTTTAAGTGTAAAGGACCCTATACATAGATGAAGGTGATCAAATATAGGTGGAGAAATGAAGGAGCATAGAAGAGAAGAAAAAAGTAAAGATGATTAGACCCAGTTCTAAGGACAAAGGACACAAATTGTGGTTGTATAGAATCTACCTTTGACAAAAAGAAGAGCCTGAAAGAGGTTTCAAGTAGGAATTTGAAGCATTTAGGAACTTCTTTGGTTGAATTAAAGAGGACATCTTTGAACAGTTCGGGAAGGAGGATAGGTTGACCTAAGACATCTTAGTGCTAGAGTAATTTGTTAGCAGTAGTAGTGCTGGTAGTAGTAGTAGCAGTAGCAGTAGTGCACGAAGGAAATAGGAATTACGAGATAAAAGTTTAATACTTAAGGGTGTCCAAATTAGAATTCTACCTCTCGTGTCACACATACGGCTAATTCTTGTCGATATTCGTGAGCTTAAAAGGTGTGAGTAGGAAAACGCTGATTGTCACGTGAGCATCTCATACGTGATAATTCAGGTGAAAACTAGTTTTTTTTTTTGGGGGGGGGGGGGTCTCCAGAGTACGTTTTGGAGATGCAAAGAATAATATAATACAAGAAATCTTTCACACCTTTATATTTTAAAGGTATCACAGATGGGAGTAGTTTTGTTTCAGCCAAAAAAAGTATTGTACATACATAACAGATTCTAAATTCCTTAGATATCCTTACCACCAAATGAGAGAGTATCTAATTCTCAAGTTTGCTGAATTGTCTACTTGTTTTTAACCGTTTAAAGCGTAATGATATTCTCAAATATACTAATTACATTTTAATAGGAAAATAATGACATACATCTTTTTTAAATCTGTAAACTTTTAAATTAGCTTTGCAAATCTAGGCGAAGTTGAACCACAGACAAGAAGTAAATGAAGCAGATGTCATTTTTATTTTAAAATGCTAAAAAAAAGGGTTGGGTATCCAACTGCCTTCAGGCTGTGTGTGATGACTTTAATTCGTGCTAGAAGTGTGAAAAACGATGGATAGACGAGTACAAGTACAAAATTGATTATTATCATTAATTTTTTTTTTCAGTTGCACATCTATATTAAGAATATTTCGTCTTATTGTTCAACAGCCAGTTTCTGGTTTTGGGTAGGCAGGAAGTAAGTAACCAAGGTATGCTATTAAAAATATACCTGAATTTTCATTCCAGCAGGACGAACACCCCACAGCTTTCCTGAATTATCTGTTGTTAGTTTGCTGAAATAGGCTTCTTCAATTGGCTCGTCAAGCTTATGAAATGACCTTACTAACGGTAGACCGTTGGAAAGTCTTTCACAATCATATCTAGAAATAATGGAGGATAAATAGGGGGAGAGGTAAGATATTATAGGAGAGGCAATTCATCACTGGAGGACTCTGGGCACTAGAGGAAAATACAAAACACCAAATACATTATATTAAGCGACAATATTGAAAAGTATAACGGTAACATTTACAAAATCTATAATCAGACCAAAATCATGCTTTTGTTTGGAGAGGAAGGGGGAGAAATAAATTTTAAAATGCTGCACATAGATGTCTCCAGATCTTAATCCAGTTCTTATTTTTTGCTATGTCCTCCACTTTTAGTAGGGGCTTGCTTCTCACTCCATGTGTAGGAAAACCAATATCACTGTTTTAAATAAAACTGTCACAAAGACTTCTAACTAAGTTTTCCTACCTAATCAAAGGCAGTTCTAGTTAGTCTGTGCTTCGAGGTCGGGATCTCATATTATATTATTTGTAAGTTCTGCGGATATAGCCCGAAGATTAACGATATGAAATGATGTAGATAACTTCAAAGACCACACTGCCTTTCCATGACGAAAGTAAAACAGTTCAAAATAGGGATGATACCTTTTTATTGACAGTGAAATATAAAATTATTTAACCGGATATTTCGAACACATATACAGTGACACATAATGTGTTAAAAACACAGTTTTTAACACATAAAAACTGCTGATGATATCCGGTTAAATAATTTTATATTTCACTGTCAATAAAAAGGTATCATCCCTATTTTGAACTGTTTTACTTTCGATATGAAATGATATAGAAACAAAGCATGCCTGTTGTATGCTGGTTACTCTAAAAAAGTTGTTGATACAACTCTAAGACATCCTACCTGCTGCTAATACATAGGCTCAGTCGTTACCCATGGCTCTTTTCAGGCTGTTAGTGAAAGGTTTGAGGTAGTCTAGATGGCTGTTCTAACAAGTACCTGGTTTTAATTCATTCTGTAGAGCTTTCTAGTATTCGACTTCCAACCGCCTAGCCATTGGCATAAACGAAGGCACATAGTTTGGCCTAATTATCTTAAGGTTTATACGCCGAAAACGGAGTACTTGAAGTATTTTTAGTAATTGCAAAAGAGCCATTTATTCTAATTAAACGGCCTTTGTGATTCAGAGGTCATTCTTGAAGAATTGGAACAAAGTTGGAAGTTTAGTGTAAAGAGCGAGGTATTGATGAGGGGGTGAACCCCCTTATATACGTAATAAATTTATACGAATATAGGAGTTCTTTACGTAAGTTAATTTGTAAGTTTCGTATTTTTATTACTAACAAAAACGTTCGTAAATAAAATTAAAAGTTTTATTCGCCTTTTTAAGCAACCAAAAAATTTGGAGGGCACCTAGGCTTTCCTCCCCCTTTTTCTCACAATAGTCTGACCAAAACTTTGATTATGCCATTTAGCCAAAAAAGTAAAATTAATATGCGAATTTTGTTTTAATTATTCATGTACGGTGATCTAAAATCAAAAACCTGCATTGACTCAAAAACATTCAGAAATTGAATAAGAAAAACAAGTTTCTCTTATAACTGAAAGTAAGGAGCGACATTAAAACTTCAAAAGAAACAGGAATTATTCTGTATATGAAGGGGCTGTCTTCTCCTCAACACCCCGCTCTTTACGCTAAAGTTTGGCTCTTTCTTACAACTCTGCTTTTTAAAACAATAAACCACTTTAGCGTAAAGAGCGGGGTGTTGATGAGAGGAAAGCCCCTTTCATATACGGGAAAATTTCTGTTCGTTTTAAGTTTTAATGTCGATCCTTGCTTTCAGTTAAAAAAAAAACTTGTTTTTTTTTGTTTAATATACACCAAAGAAATTACTTCACTAATGGCTTCACTGATACGACTTCACTATTAGTTCTTTTTAACTTGCTTGATTCAACTCAAGATTTCAATTTTGTTGTACTTTTGTCACATAGATTTGTTAAATTTGTGGCCCATTTTTCGACCGCTTCCAATATTCAGCTGTTTCCAAATTTGATTATTATATGACAATGCAATAAAATAACATCAAAATTACCACCTCTTGCATAATCCCTCTCTCAGTCCCCTTAAAAAAAAGGTAAAGGATACGGCATTAGACTTACAGTCCCTACCGGCGGTGCTGATCTCCGTTTCTTGGCCCTTCAGCCAGGAAGTGCAATGGGGGGTTGGGGGCCAGCCATCCTGTGCTACCCCGTATATGAAAGGGGCTGTTCCCTCTTCAACGCTCTGCTCTTAGCGCTAAAGTAAGACTCGTTCTCTCAACTCTAATTTTTAAAACAGTATAAACTCTAGCGTAAAGAGCAGGGCGTTGAAGAGGGAACAACCCCTTTCATATAAGGGGTAATTTATGATTGTTTTAAATTTTCATGTCGCTCCTAACTTTCAGTTAAAAAAATCTTGTCTTTTTATTTAATTTCTGAATGTTCTTTAGTTAATCCATGTTTTGGTTCCGGCTCTACGCAGATGAATAATTAAAGCGAAATTTGTATATTTATTTATTTGGCTAAATGGCCTTCCCATAGGTTTGATCGAATGATTATGAGAAAAAAGGAGGGAGGAGGAGGCCCAGTTGCCCTCCAATTTTTTCGGGTCCTTAAAAAGGCAACTAGAACTTTTAGTTTTTTACGAACGTTTTCATTTGTAAAAGATATACGTAACTTACGAATTAGCTTACGTAACAAACTTCTATATTCGTATGTTTTTGTTACGTATATGAGAGGGTTTGCGCACTCTTCAATTCCTCGCTCTTTACACTAAAGCTTACATTTTTTTCCCTGAATCACAAAGGCCGTAGAATAAGTAGTTGAAATTACTAAAAATATTTTAGCGTAAAGAGTGAGGTATTAGGAGGAGGTTAACCCCTTATAAGCGTAATATTTTCTGTTCGTTTTCAGTTTTAATGCTAATCCTTACTTTCAGTTGAAAAAAAACTTTTCATATTTGTTTTTTCATTGTTTTTTTAAATAATGTTAGAAAATGCTGCACCCCTTCATGGAAATCTTCTTCCCCCATGACAAATCCCTCCATGGAAAATTTCCCCCACATAACCCCTCTTCTCAACCCCGTCTCCTAACCAAAAAATCCACCTGAAAACGTCTATACACTTCCCAATAACCATTACTATATGCAAACACTGGTCTAAGTTTGTAAACTGCAGCCCCTCCCATGGGGACAGTAGGGGAGTAAGTCGTCTTCAAAGACATAGTTATAAGGTTTTTCGACAATGCTGAATAAAATGGCTATCTCAGAATTTTTATCCAACGACTTTGAGAAAAAAAGAGCGTGGGAGGGGTCTAGGTGACCTCCAATTTTTTCGGTCACTTCAAAATGGCACAAGAACTTTTTATTTCGGTTCGAATGAGCCCTCTTGCAAAGTTCTTGGACCACTGGGTCGACACAATCGCCCCTGGGAAAAAAAACAACAAAACAAACAAACAAATAAACACGCATCCGTGATTTGTCTTCTAGAAAAAAAAAAAAAAATTCTACATTTTTGTAGATAGGAGCTTGGAACTTAAACAGTAGGGTTCTCTGACACGCTGAATCTGATGGTGTCATTTTCGGTAAGATTCTATGACTTTTAGAGGGTGTTTCCCCCTATTTTCTAAAACATGGCAAATATTCTCAGGCTCGTAACTTTTGATGAGTAAGACTAAACTTGATGAAACTTATATATTTAAAATTAGCAAAAAATGTGCTTCTTTTGATGTAACTATTGGTATCAACATTTTGTTTTTTAGAGTTTTAGTTACCATTGAGCCGGGTCGCTCCTTACTACTGGTTGATTAGAGACCCCTGAAGGTTGAAAGCTTTGAGCTGAGTAGGAGTTTCAAAATGCATGGTTAAACCTGTTTAGCTGCTTTGTTTATATGAAGGCGGGTAAATACTATAATCAAGAACCGGCATGCCTCTTTAATTGCTTTTTATTGTGGCAGGAAAATTACAATAACAATTTGATTTGTTTCTTTTGTCTAAATCTAATCTATGTCTAAATTTGTCTAAATATAAAATCCCTGTCTTGCATAATATTTCCTTTATAAATTAAACTACATAAAGGGGTGATTGGGCCAAGCAAGAAGTAGAAAACATACATTATTATACAACACTTGATAGCGCCACTACAAGAACACTTGCCACTGGCTGGGTAACTTTTTTATAACAGTTCTATGACAGGGTTTGGCTCTTTTATAAGACAATTTTTTGTATCTGGAGAAGACTAAAAACTTGTTTAGTCTTAGAGAGGACTGAAAGTAAAAAATAAAATAGCTTTTATTAAACTTGTTTTCAAACTAAAATAAAAGTAGAAAATGATTTTTTTTTTCTTGGGAATCTATGAATATGAGTGAAAACAAGATGCTAAAAGTGGATTGAACTTTACACAACTTGATCTCTTGAACTCGTTTACTCAATTCACAAACTGTTTTTGCTAATTTACTTATGCCTTAAATCATTTTTCTACTTATGTTGGGTATAGACCAATCCGTTTTTTGCTCTTCGTTTGCACTTATGTTCATAGAGATTCGAGAAAAAAAATTTTTTACTTTGAATTTTATTTTCAAAACCTTTTCAAAGTTAAAAAAATATATTATTTATTTGGCTGTTTTGGCAACAAGTTTGGATTCAGACAATTTATCACGTTTAAATTTCTTTGATATTTTCTGATTTTCTTAAAAATCATTTAGAAATTTTACGTCTAAATCCAAATGAATTTCAAATATAAACCTAAAAACTGAATTATTGAAATTATTCTAGTCAGTTTCAATTAACAATCAGTTTCAAAATATAAAATATAAATTTAAAATTTATTTATGTTAATTGAATGGAAAAGTTTTTAAAAATCAAAAGTGTTCTTGGATTGTGGGATCTGAGTGTAAAGAATTACAAGTTTTATTTGCACCCGAAATGAATTTTTGTTGTTTTGGAACTGAATTTAGGCATATCTATTGAATAATTATATGAAAAAGTGCCAAAATTAGCTAACCATGGGAGGTGCAATGACACTTCGGCCCTTAAATTATGTTAACAGACAATATTCAGATCTAAGGTGGTGCAAACAACGGAAATGCAAGTACTAAGGTAATTGCATTTCCTAAATGTATTACTAAATGCATTACTTCTACAAATGCATTAAGGTAAATGCATTACAAAATGTAAGTACTAATTCAAGGATTTTACGGTTTTTTTTTATGCAAAGTCGTTTTGCTGCAAATAGAATCAGCTTCGATATTAAGGGGGAAATGAAGAAAAGTAATTCATTTTTAAATTAAATTTTTTTTTTTTTACTTCATTCTATATTAAGTAGCCATTTAATGTGAATTTGGTTGAAAGAAAATATATATTCTATTTTGCAAAAATAATCAGAAATTGTAAGTCTACCTTGCAATAATTTGATGATGCATATAGAAGAACATTTCCCCTCTTCTGTCACGCTTAAACTCTTCATCATCTGGGAAGACCAAGTGCCAATGCCAATGATGGCTATTTACTCCCAAATCTTCCCTGAAATAGGCTAGTCGATTTTCAGGATTTTTGTCCAGTGCAGAAAATTCCTGGTTAATTTCAAGTACGGTTTCCTAAAATAAAGGCCTACATTGTTTTCAGGTCTTCTCAAGTTCAGTAGAGCTAGTCACTTTTCAAGATTTGTCATAAAGAAAAGAAGAAAGAAATTTCAGATGCACAGAAATTGTGATAAAACTGTGATAGAAACTGATTAGAAATGACTTCAAGCAGAAGAGTGAGGATGGAAACTGTCTCCCTGATAATTGTACTCATCTGAAAAAAATGCCGAAAACTTCCTTTGTCTCATATTTTGACCTTTTTTTAATGAAAATTGTATACTTATCTCTAGTTAATTTTATGTATTGTCTCCTAAAAGTTAGCTTGACTATTCTGTCTTTTGGATTAAAAAAACTGTTTTATTCCGAATTTGTCTCGAAGAAAAACAGATAAAAATGTTTTAGTAAACTTGTAAACTAGTGTTAAGCCATGCCTTAACAGAGGTAGATGGGCCCCTACATTCTAGTTATTTCCTCCTGAAAGTGTCCTTCCAAAGAAAAAACTAGTCTAAACGGCCATATTCTATATTTTGATCCTCGGTAGCATTCTGTGGAGGCAACACGTAGATGACACTTTATCCTGCCTCCACCACGGAGTATTGCTAAGAAATATGTCAAAATGCATGCCTTACATGCATTGATATTGCATCACAATATCATATAGATATTTTTATGTATTTTACCACAAATGTAGATTACGGCAGAAAATATTGTAAAAGTTTGAATTCTACTTTTTCACCCTTTTTCTCCTCTTTTCCCTGAAAAAAGGGATATTTGTATACAGTTGATTTGGCCAATTATGAATATGTTATTAAACAAAACTTTCTGAACATTTTGGTGCCAAAAACATTTTTATTGTTAAAATGTCGAGGTTTGGGATTTTTTACAATCATAGAGATTTGAAAATAATTTTTTTTCTCTGTCTCAAAGGGTTGTATACGTTTTGTTTTGTGGTTAATAGGAAACCCGCATGCACTTATGTGAATTAATGCCTTTTTTTGAGTGGCAGTACAAGACCAGGATAATGGGCTTCATGCTTTCTTTTGTTGATTTTTGTGTGAATAATGTATTTCTCCATTAAAAAAAAAGAGAAAAAGATCTTGATAGAAATTTCTTATTTGCCACTTGACATATGACAAAAAAAGAAATGATAAAACTTTTTGTTGAGGTCTTTTATCTACTTGTAACCTCCTAACAACTGTAGAGACAGTAAACGCTTTATTGAGATCATTTAATTGCCACTGGCGCTTTGACAACAATTTGTTATCAATGGTAAAGGCGTTGTCAATGGTAAAGATGGTAAACATATAGAGAATCAAGGTCCACTTTTTCTTATGAGAGGACTATAGGAAAAAATCTATCTGAAAGAGGCACGGTAATAAAAGTACAGATAGACTAAATTTGAAGATAAAGGCTGTTTTGTAGTTTTTTAGTAATATTTCTTAAAGTTACTTTTTTTTATTATTTTATTCGAGAGGTTTTACGTGGAAACTCAATATATTTGAAAAGTTAATTACGAATACTACATAAATTTTATGTTCGAAACTCATACTGGCTGCAATAATTCAAAAGAGGGTATGTTATGTAAAATTAACTGCAAAGTAGAAAGGAGATGTAGGAGAGTAGTATAAATTTGTATCTAGTTTGTAACTTTTTTCTATAATTGGTTGCCTGTAAACCGAGGGTTTCTTAAGAAAATTTATCCAGCTTAAGCTTAAGAAAAGCTCTTAAGCTATCCAGCTTAAAAGCTTAAGAAAAGCTCATTCAAGCAACTTCTTGCTTGAATGAGAAAATCGGCCACGACATAATTTTGGAATAGTAGAAACCTTCAAAATTCCACATGCTTACTTTTGAGTTATCACAGCTGATAATACCTTTTTTAAGTACATTAAGAATGATGAGCTCTACTAAAAAATGCCAAAACAAAAATCTTAAACAAAAATCTTATTGATTTTTGCTTAAACAAAAATTGGCTTAAACAAAAATCTGTATTGATTTTCTAAAATTTTTCTTTTAGTTGTTTCAAGATTATGAAACTTTTAAGGCAATATGACATTTTAAAAATTGTTACAAATTGAACAATGAACATTATCAGCTGAACTAATAATAACTTTAACGTGATTAACCTGCATAACCCTTAACCTGATTAAACAGGTGAACGGTTAACGGTTAATTCTAATAAGACTTTTCAGTCATAAAATTTTAAACATTTAAGGAGAAGCTAAGCCTTCTTAATCTGTTTGATGCCATGTGTTTTAAGCCTGTTTTTTTTTCATGTTATTTACCACCTAACCACCATCACCACCACCTTAGGTTACACAACCTATGTTGTAACCTAAAACTGAACCTGGGGCCACTATGCATTGAAACCTGGTATACCGATCTTCCTAAATTGTTCAAGATATATATGGCTGTCGTATGAAACCAAGAAAGGAAATAATAAATGGAAAGAAAAAAATCAAACAGGTGAAAAAACGAGGATTTGTCAGCCAGTAGCAAAATATGAAGACGAAAATCAAGCAAATATTTCGACCAGGACGTCCACCAAGTTGAGCTCAGTGCTCAAAAAAAAAAGAAAAAAAGAGAATAACAAAATCTAATCTTATAAAATGAACTCTGCAAGAGGAGAAAAGACACTTAATCAAAAATAGAAAAAAAAATAACAACCGGAGATCAATGAAAGAGGGTGTATCAATTAGATTGAATAGGAATCCTTTGCCTTGCAACAGATTTTGCCTTTCTGCAATTTTGGTTTTTATTAGATATGTGGACAGGCTGTCTTAAATTAGACTGGGCAAAAGTATTGACTAGAGTCTTTTAATATTAAGTTGTTATAAATTAGACTTAAGGAAATATCTGCCGTGTCTCTATTTGTAGCCAAATATCAGTTTAAATATATTTTTTTTTATTTCAATTGCCTCTTTAAAAGATTGGGGTAGGCCATTTACGGTAGTTATTAAATTTTCCTCTTCAAAAAGAATTAAATGGTCAGTGTTTTCGTATATATGCTTGACCACAGCTGAATGTGAATCGTCATTTTTATTTTCAAATCTTAGGAACTTAGCTATTGAAAATTTATGTTCATGCAATCGTTTCCTTAGTTGTTGATGGGTCCTACCAATGTAAAATTTTCCACATGAACAAGGGACTCTGTAGATCCTACTTAGTATAGGGTCAGTTTTATCCTTTCCTGAGTTGAAAAAATGTTCAACTTTTTGTTCAGTTTTGAAAGAAATAGAGAAATTATGTTTCCTTTTTTAAATTTTTTAAGTTTGTCACTGAGTTTCGAGACGATGGTAACGTGCTCAATTGCAACTGTAACTGAATCAAGGGGGATGGGCTCCCTATTTTCCTGTATTACCCTTTTTAATCGTCTGTCTTTTACGTTACCCTGTCTACTACAGAAACTCGCGTATCAGAAAAAATTTCAAAATTTAGATTTCAACATTTTCAACAAACACGGATTTTCCTTTCTAGATTTTGTCCTGGCCAGCCTTTGGAAAAATCCAAGGTTTTCACACCCAAGGAGCTAAGTAATCCATCAAAAGGCCTTAAATTTGAAATGGCTCAGACACATAAATATATCAGAAATTGTTACGGGTGTGGAGTCCTGGATTTAAAGCTCTCATAGTGAGGTTGGAAATCCAGACTTACTAAGAGGAGAAATAGTACAGAGTATTCTTGACTATTAAGCTGTCATGGTCACTTTCAACACGATCAAAGGAAGAAATTAAAATCTTCCGAAAGTCGAAAAGAGAAAAAAAATACAGTAATTAAAAGAGCGGAAACATACAGAGGAAACACAGTTCTGATTATGGATTCTGCATATTATCAAAATAAAATAAATACCCTTTTATTGGATAAAAATACTTACAAAGAAATGAAAACTGATCCCACAGATAAATACATTCAGCAGTTGAGAAAAGAATTAGAAATTTGAAAATACAATAGACTATTTCACCCCTCAAATTTACAGAAAATTTTACCCCAAAGGTTGTTCAGCCCTACAATTTTATGGTCTACCCAAAATCCATAAAAAGGATAATCCGTTACGTCCCATCACTCCAGCTACAGGTGTAGGGATATTTTTTGCCATATTTTTCAAGCCTCTACTAACCATACGCAAATCGTATCTAAAAAATTCCATAGATGTTGTCGAGAAGCTCAAAAATGAAAGTATAACAGAAAAAACTATCTTGTCTAGTTTGATGCAGTTTCCATTTACACTTCATGCGATTTCCATAATGACGCTGGTACGTCTTTGCAACAAGTTCTCTTTGTATTTTACATTCCGGCAAAATATTTTCCTTCAGATCAAGGACCTACCCTTGGGCACTGTTTTGTCTCCTTTTCTGGCAAATTTTTACATGGATTTTACAGAACAATCTGCTTTGAATAGTTTCCGCTTAAAACACCCACTCTCTCTGGTTTCACTTCGTTGATGCTATTCTTGCTGTTTGAAAACATGGTCAGGACTCTCTATAAGATTTTTTGGCACATTTAAACTCTTTTGATTCGACTCTTCAATTCACAATAGAACTGGAAGATTCAGGAAAGCTCCCCTTTTTGGACGTTCTAATAATAAAAAATATTCCTAGCCTTGAATGTTCTATATATAGAAAGCCGACCCATAATGATTGGTATCTATATTTCTCGTCCAATCACCCTCCGTCTGTGGAAAGAGGGGTAGTAATTTATTTAGTCAACAGGGCTCTAAAAATATGTTCACGTAATCATGTTAAATCTGAGTTAGATTACGTTATAGATATTCTATTCTGGAATGGTTACCCAATCAACCTCATTGAAAACATAATAGTTAAACGATTAAAACAGGTCATACATCAAAACAGGAAGCCCGCCCCCCTTAATTCAGTTAAACTGACAATTGAGAACAAAACTATCAGTACATTACCATGCGTCTCGAAACTCGGAAACGACTTGGACGTCTCGAAACGACAAACTTGGAAACAAACCATTACAATCTCCCTGTTTCTTTAAAAACTGAACAAAAAGTTGAAACTTTTTTCAACTCAGGACAGGATAAAACTGACCCTATACTAGCTAGTAGTGTCTACAGAAACCCGTGTTCATGTGGAAAATTTTGTATTGTTAGGCCCATCAACAACTAGGAGAACGATTGCATGAACACAACATTTCAATAGATGAGTACTTGAGATTTGAAAATAAAAATGACAGCTTTTATTCAGCTCTGGCCCAGCATATATACGAAAACCCTGACCATTTAGTTCTTTTTGAAGAGGCAACTTTAATATCTACCGAAAATGGCCTACCGCAATCTTTGAAAGAGGCAATGGAGATAAAAAAAGAAAAGAAAGAAATGTGGCTATAAATAGCGACACGGGGGATATTTGCTCAAACCCAATTTATAAAAACTTAATATTAAAAGACTCTATCAATAATTTTTCCCAGTCTAATATAAGACAGCCTGTCCACATATCTAATTAAAACCGGAGTTGTAGACAGGCAAAATCTGTTGCAAGGCAAAGTGTTCTTATTCAATGTAATTGGTAAACTCTCTTTCATTGATCTGTTTTTTTTTTTTTTTTTATTTAGTGTCTTTTCTCCTCTTCAGAGTTCACTTCAGAAGGTTAGATTTTGTTGGTGTTTTTTTCCTCTTTTTTTTCTTTTTTACTTTTTTTTAGCACAGAGCTTGGTGGACGTCCTGGTCAAAACATTTGCTTGATTTTTGTCTTCATATTTTGTTACTGGCTGACAGCATCCTCATTTTTTCACCTATTTGGTTTTTTCTTTTCATTTATTATTTCTTTTCATGGTTTCACATGTCATGCATAGCCAGTATGGTCTCAGAACGTATGTATGGTTGTGTGAGATTCCACTTAACCGACTCAAACGATCACAATTTAAATTACAAGCTCATATATTAGGACTTCCTTCTGTACAAATATCAATTAAGCCACCGAGTTACCTCATCTTCATCACCAGTGGATTGCTTAATTGTTTCTTTTGCTTTTGCTATAGCATCGCTGCCAATAATCCTATCTGGGAATAATTCAAAGATGTTGTTCATCTTGATTGCTGATGCCTGTAGTTCGGGACGTCGAAATACTGTTGCCATTACTGCATAAACGAACATTTCTTCGTTCACCCGATCTCGCACCAAAGCAGCAAAACTAAACAGGTCGTCAATATTCTTGAAAGCTAAAGAGGGAAAGGAATGTTTAAAGGATAGTTAATTTGTAGTATTGTTATTGAAAAAGCGCTATTACTGAATAGCATTCTGTGGATTGCTTTCAACCTATCCCATCTTCAGCCAGTGATGAAAATAAATAACTGAAGCAGAAGCAGGCTGATACAAAATAGCAGAATAACTGAATCAGACTATAACTATACCGTTAGAATACAAATATCCGAATTTGGAAACAAATCAGATATTTGGTGTGACCCTAAGCTCGCTATGACAGGACACAAATATGATTTTATACGGTTTTATATCTTAAAAAGTACCTAGACTAAAAAATTATGAAAAAAGAATTAGGTTCTTCAAGTAAATACATAAAATCGACGGTATAAGCCTAGAGAAGGATCTACAGAGAAGGAAACATGTTAAGAAGACAATTTATACTTCGTAATAGGTGGAAAAATGTTAGCTAGCACATTTTGCATGCAGCCCCGTTATAGTTAACCCCGACCCCCCTAATGTGCAAATATATAGCCCAAAACATACATGTCCAATACATTCCGCCACCTGTCACCTGTTTTTTCCTATTCTTGTTTCGTCACAGTTGATTCAATTTAAAGGTACACGGGTTAAAATAAGACATACACACTGGGAGAATAGCTGGTAAATACATAATTTTGGCTTTCTATTTCGACATTAGAGGGGTCGGGGGTTTGTGTATTGGGCTACAAAATATGTTAGCTACTTTTATTTTGGATATTATGAACTATAAATTGTTTTCTCTGCATCCTTCTCTACAAGACCTTTTCTGTCAAATCTGTCAAATCTGCCTTCTGTCAAATCAACAACAGGTAAAATTAACTCAGCTGTATCCGAATGATTAAAGTGACCGTCTTGGTTTCAGGTGAGAGAATTGTTAACTGTTTTGCTGCTGATTTTTGTTTGTTGAATATGTATGGATGCCAATACCTCTGCTACTACTACTACTAACAACTCACACGAGCCCCAAGCAGCCTAAGGTCAACACAACTAAACATGCTCCTCTTCCATCCCAATCTATTCACAGCCTCCCTCTTTACACTCTACAAATCAGCTCCTTTAATTCTTTCCATACAACATCCACCCACCCAATACAGGGAAGACATGATTTTCTTTGGCCCTATACAGTTGGCCAACAAGGATGATCTTTGGCAATATGTTATCCTTCATCCTCAGGACAAGTTTTAGCCATCTCATCCTTTTTTTCGCTACAAACTTAGAAAGCAAGACGGAACCACACTTTCCAGTCATGTTATTATATGAGACACGGTCAGTCAGTCAAGTAGCCAAAATAATCCGAAGACAACTTCTTTGGAAAACATCTAGCGAATGCGTCCCTGTCTTTCGGAGTGCCCAGGCTTCAGAGTCATACGTGACCACTGTCATCACCTCCAGCTTCCAATACTCTACTTCTGGCTTGTAGACTTATCTTCCTTTTCTTCCAAACTTTTTACATCTGTGAAAAAAAAGCCACGGGCACTGGCTTTCCTTTGCTGCACCCACTGCTTTTACTGATAATATTATCTAGTTAAGTGAAGCTGTCCACATGATCTATCATCTACCTACCCAGCTTCACCCAGTCAACTTCACTTATTCCTAGTCTTAATGACTTAGTCTTTTTCATATTAATTGTCAAAAATATTCTTACACCCTGAACTCTCAAAACCCCCAAAAATTCATTCATTTGGCTAACATTTTCATTTAGGATGGTTAAATCATAAGCATAATCTAAGTCTAGGAGAGTTTCACTGCTTGAATTGATTATGTATTCTCTCCTTGAAAATTTGTTCTCCTTGAACCCCTTCAGTATATCCTGCTAGTCCTTAAAGTTTATGTTGAATCTAAAACATACAATTTAGCAAGAAACCCACCACTGTAACTTGCAGCAAAATTACAATATACTTAAACCATTAGATAATGCCAGAACTTCAATGTTCAGTTCCTAGCTCCTTTGAATTTGTCTTAGGTAATGGTTTGAACTTGCTTTGAAAATAAGCAGACTGTCGTTTGATAACAGTTCTAAAATTTTTCCACCATATTAAGTAATTTTCAACAAATGTAGTTCGGTAAATGGTAGATAAAACTGAACTTTAGGCATCGAATGATAAGAAAATTATAATCTTTTCCTGAAATCAAAACCGTATTAAATTTAAAAATGTAATGTAAAATTTAAATCCATGTAATTAAAATTTAAAAATAAAATGTAAAAATGTAAATTCATTTAATTTCTTCAAACAATTTTAATGATTTGTTTGAATACCCTTATGAAGTTTGAATTACTCACATAAAGAAATGTTTAATCTTTCTGTAAAAGAGACAGTTTTCTAAGAATTAAAGCAGAGGAGGGGGGGGGGGTGTTAACAGTTTTTGTTATTCCAAGCTTAGATAATACTTTTGAGTTTCAAAGGGAAGCGACTCAATAACGCTAGACAACTGAAATTTACCAATTTCATATGATTATTTTACATTATACTATTGTTGCTAATCAAATTTATACCTATATTATTGCTAATCAAAAGAAAAATCGACAGTTAAATGTAGTTGCGTAACGAAAATAAAGCCTTCTGAAGACCATAACATAATTTGCGCTTTACTAAAACGAAACACATCTTAAATGTTCTCACTTTTTTAACTTTAAATAAATAAAAACTATTAAGACTTTAAGGAATAAATTTTTGTATATGTATGTTAAACTAATAATCCATGACCATTCGTTTTTTTCAGTATATTGCAAACTATGTTCTGGCCTTGAGAAGGCATGAGGGGTTGTCAATCCTACTCACATTAATTTCTGCTCGTTTTGAGTTTGATTTGATTATTTTTTGTAACATCCGTTCGGTTTGGGTTTTATTTGTTTATCGATCGTGATCTGTAGTACTTTTACGCTTTAAAGTTTGGTTTAATGTGGTTCTTTAATTTTCATTGAAAAATTGATTTTATGGATTTTTTAAAAATTAATTATATTATGGAACTAGGTACATAAGTTTAATATACGGCAGAAATGAGACAGAAAAAAAAGAAACATACAATTAAATTCTCCACTAGCAGCCTCTTTCAAATCTAATAATTACATTATCAGTTCGTTTACAATGCCAAAAAAATGTTTGCAAGTAGTTTAATAGGTAGATTATTTTGTTTCACGTCTAGAACTTTCAGGAAAAGTTCCTTTTGGGGGGGGGGGGCAGGGACATTCAACATTTTGGGCTTAGAGAAGGGTTCAACATACTTTTTCTATGGCTCTAACATAAAGGCATATGCTACGTTTTTTTTTCATTTTTTTTCTTGTTGTCTAACACTAGCACTAGTTACTACACAATAGGGAAAAAGATATCTGTTGATTTTGACCTTGGTTACGTGCACAATCTTAAATTCTTAGGGATTACTTGTTGTTTAGGTGTCGAAGAATTACTTACTATTCATCATCTTCACTAAAGCATTTCCAGCTTTTTTGTCGACATCATAAAATACTGACCACGGTCTGCCACGGGGAACAGTTAGCACTGGGGACAAATCGGGCAGTTCGACACCCCTGACTGACAAAGGAGATGGGACTTTACCTAGTGATAAATATTAAGTCAGATTTGAATCATAAGGATTTAGTGTCTGAAAAAGAAGAACAACAAAGCAAAAAGGGAAATAAAGACATGTCAAGGAAAAATTTACGTAAAATAATTTTTGAATTTTTTGTTCAATTCTTCTCTTCCGGGAATCACTAATCTCCTAAATGTGTTAGGTTCCAAAAAAAGTTTAGGCCAAAAAACTACTGAAAGGCCCTGATGCCCCGTTTGAATTAACCAACTAGAACTTGCCAGTCAGTAATAAAGGGTCCATGCTATTCCCCTGGAATATTCCCTTTAGAAAATTGTCCCCAAAACTTCCTTCCAGAAAATGTATCCGGAACCCCCCCCCCCCCCCCTTGGAAAATTCTACCCACAAGTAAAATTGAACAGGCAAAGGGATAGTAAGACAAATAAAAAGACTAAAGAAAATAATGTATTTTGGATCTTTTTCTTTCAACTCCCTAGCCCTCTGGATACGGCCTTGCTTATTGGTTAGTACTTATGAGCCTCCGTCCATCTTATAAAAAAATATAAAAAAGAATGGATGTTGGCTGCTCCATTTTGCATAAGAGAGGGGAGAAAAGACAATTTGCAAGAAAGGTTTTCCCCTCAGGGAAAAGTGTTCTCAAGGGAGAGGAAGGATTTTTCGCCTGGGAAATTTTCCGTGGGGGAATTCCCGGTAAATATTTTTTAGAGGGGGAATTTTCTGCAGGGGAGATTCCATTACTAGGGAACTTTCCAAAGGGGTGATTTTCGTTTTGGGCAACTTTCCAAGGGGGAGATTTTCTGGGGTTTGTACCTAGCACGCAATAATACACAAGTCAGAGATGTTCTAAAGCTTAAGATTCATGTTTTACAATTGATTTTACCAATGATGCTAAAAATGATGCAAAAAAATATTAAGTCTTAGGAAATTAGGCCAAAAATCATGCAAGAAAACACAATTTTTGCAACATACGGAAACCAAAGCCATAAAAAGTTAAGAGATAAAAGTTTTTGTAGCGACATCAATGTTTCATGACTTCTGTATGTTCCTCTTTTGGGCTAATCTTTTGAAAATATTGATAGAATTATACCTAATTGATACATTTTTTTATATCTTAGATTGATAAAGTTTGTTAAGACCACAAATTTGGCATTATAATGGCTTGGCAAAGTTCTGAAATTCTAGGGTAATTAGCGGCTAAATGGTTAAGCTGAGACAGTTCATTGGTTTATCCTTTGACTCAAATATAATGTCACCTTACAACCAATATTGCATTCTATTACTATATGGTTGCTACTCATAATAATAAGAATTAATTTTTAACCTTCTTTAATTTTTTTTAACTTCAAAAGACATTAAGAGCCTTGGAATAGAAGTATTGAATTACAAGGGCAAAATAGATCATTTTCCTGTAGTTACATAATAAAAACTTCAATCTAGTTCCATTGCTTCCAATTCCGCATCGCACAATAGTCATTTTATTCTGACATATGCCAGAAAAGGATTTCTAACCATCAGCATTATGAATAAAATTGATCCAAATAGGCCTGCTTCAAAAACTTGACTGGATTACCCACATGAAAGTTTAAACCCATCAAAGGACCAAAAAAATTTTGGAGCCACAAGATTATATAGAAGGACTATCTTTGCTTCTAGGTAATGACATTTTATTACAAAATTAACAGCTATTTTTCAGAGGAAGCAAAAGAATGAAAAGTAATTTGAACGGAAGTAAGATATACCAAAAACCGAAATTTTATATTTACCTGGCCTTCCATCTCTTAAACCAATTCCACCAGTGAGTATAGGCTTCAAATCCTTAAATCCTCCTTGCTAGTAAAAAAAAAGAAATACATATTTACTACTTAATTCTTTTTGCAATGATAAATGTACAATTATAGTGTTGAATGATACTTGTATGATATACCACCTGTCTAATATTCTTCTAATATATTTTTCTGACTCGCGATCCTAATGAAAGATACCTAAGTATGATAAAAATATCATAAAAAAAATTGTAAACAAATTTGGGATGTATATTTGCATATTAGGGAATGGGGGTAAAGTATAACAAGTAGCGGGCCTGCATGCCTGATGTGTTAGGTAAAATTAGGTAAAATTCTGCATATTATGCTGTAAGAATTGTTTTCTAACTTGACACGGTCCAATGCTTTACCTATCTAGAAATCTCTTCAACTTTATCTTTGATTAACTTAAAAAATACAAAAACAATACAGAGAGCAGAGCTCGTAAGGCTGGGACAGTGCAAAAACATAGAAAAAAACATCAACCGCTCATCATATTAACAATTCCATACTAGTGGAGGAAAAATACACTTTGATCTCAGAGAAATTCTAACAGATTTTTTTTTTTACACCAAAATTTTTCAAAAAATCAGCTTAATCACACCAAAAAAAAAATCCACCCCGAATTCCCCTTTCATAACTACCCGAAACCCCCCTTGAAGGGGGAAAATCGGAATTTCTATTTGGATGTATTTTTGGGTTTAAGTCGTCGTTTTCTATGAATTCTAGTATGACAAACCCGAATCTGACGTCAGAAATCAAGTTTTCCGTACCCCAGTATCAATTTTCACCTTCACGGAACGAGAAGGGGTGGAGGTAAAGTACGCAAGTCATTATTTGCCGGATTCCTGCGGCTAAAGGATCATTTTATATCAAATAAAATACTGTATTGCCAGATATGAGGTCAAAAAGCAGGTTTTTTTTACTATTTACCTCATTTCCACCTCCAAAGGGCCTGTAATATGAAGGGTTGCCAAGTATAACATCTTGAAAAACCACTTCTGTAACTGAGATCAAAACTTCAAATCAATTAGTTATAAAAAAGGAACATTTAGAACTCAGGTAAATTAATCACAAGGACATTTTGATTTTAACATAAAGCACAACCTAAAGCTAATTCTTCTTCCTGCTCGTCTTCATTATCATCCTCATCCTGTTTTGCTGCAGCTTTAGCACATAACGCCCCTTTACACTCCCCGCAGACAAAGCTGCTGGGCAAACCGTTTCAAAGGCAGCTGCATCTGCATCTGGCAGTTGCGACTCGCACCCGCTGGCGCACTGGTACCGCAACATCTTCAATAGGTTGTCCGGTGCTGGTGAAGCATCCGTCATTATGGGAAGATACATGTTCCGAGACGAAGAGAGGGCCAACCCCACTCTTCGGGCTTTACCCAAATCGGACGCGTCTTGCCATTTCATTATTTGCACATATCTATTTGCACATTTTCTAGATATGTAAAAGTGGTACTTTGCGGCAGCTCCACTTTGTAGAAGTGGAGCAAAGCTTTCTCTCCAGCTTTGGGGATATCCTGGTGGTTGGATCCTGGTGCCATGAAGGTCTTGCAAGCATCTTTAAAAATCCCATCTTAGAGTGACAAGGAAAACAATTCTGCTGGTTTACCTACGCCGTGAAGTCTAGATGTTGTATCGCAGCCAGACATTGCGTGGCAAAAGAGTAGATTTTCTGCTGCTTCGGTTCCTAGTTTGTTCTTGATCCTTTTTATGTCGTACAATGGTCGATTATTTCAATATGTGTCTGTCTGAATAAAAATATCACATGCATCAAGCTTGGCATGGTACAGCAGAAGGACTACTAGGTTGGTATCATTCCCAATCAAAGTGGTCGACGAAGTTTAAGCAAAACTGGCTGCAGTTTGTACAACTAAGACTTCGGCATCATCTTGAGCATGTAGAACTTTACATCTTGAGCTCTCCAGCCTCTCAGCAAGTAGGTTGATGAAGCATTGTTTGTTTTTGTGATTTCTCAGAAATTCTTCTTTACTTTTGACAATCTTTACGAGAGAATTGAATCGTTGGACACAACAAGCCTTTGGTTCTGTTCAGTTGGGTGCAGTTTTTCGTAATCGATGTATCAGTGTAAGAATTAAAAACTACCGCTTCCTGGCCAAAATTTCTTGTGATATAATCTACGTAAGATTCTGCCACCTCACAGTATGTGAATGCGGCAGTCCACGGGATTTTTTGGACTAGCTAGCCACCGTCCAAGACTCTCCAGGAGGTCGGTAATGTCACTGGACCATCGAGCACCTTAATTTTCATCAATGCATTTTTTAGAGAGGCTTTGTCAGGTGTCCTCATTGCCTCAAACGAACTAAAGAGCGATGGTGGAGAACCAAATGGCTCGAACGACAGAACCTCGTTAAAGTCAGAACCACTAATGCTAGTCACTGCGGCTAGACGCTGGAAGATTAGAGCTGACTCAACCATTACCCTCTCGCTATCTTCACCACGGATGACTTCTCAGCCATAGTTACAGCTTTCTCCTTTCTCCTGAAAATATATTTGTCAATGTCTTTCGCTTCCATATCCTTCAGAATGGTTTCTCTCACAGATTTGGCATCGTCTGCGTCTATAGATGATGAAGCGCGGACACCAGTAACCACGCTCAACAGCTGTGAATCCTGCCTGAAGGGTTCTGGGGGCTCAATATGTCAAACTATCTTTTCGATGTCCGCCAGATCTTTATCTCTCCTCGAAGATATCACTTCTGCTTGATTTCCAACAGTCATTTCCGCGAGGCCAGTCAGGTTCTGGCTGCGTTCGTTCACAAGAACCAAAGAAGGCATAGCAGATGTCAAAATTGACCGCTGTAATTCAGTCATGCCTCTACCTCTCGTCAGACCGCCACTCGTTTTCATACTTCTCATTAAAGTCTGTTCGATCATCAAATCAGGAGAAAGTACCGCCCAGTAGTTGTCAGTTTTTCGGATGAAAAGGTACTCCTGTAACGTTCTGTGCTGCATTGGATTGTCTTTCCTTAACTGAAACATGGACTGCACGAACATCCAAGTAGACTTTGTGTAAAAATTGTGTCTGGAAGTAGCAAAGTAAGGAAGCATTTCCAACAACGGTTGTACATAAAGCTCAAGGTTGCCACTTCGTTCAGCTCTCAGGTTCTTTCTCAAGATTCCAAGTTGGTCCGGATACTGAAACCAAAGACGGGCCTTTCTGGACTCAGGCAATCGTTCTTTTGTACTTTGAACTATTTCATAGATAAGCTCTGCTGCTTCCGACATCTGCACTTCGTCGATGTTATCTACTTCCAGGAGTGACTCGTACGCCTGTTTTGCCTTTTCAAGGGGTTCTGGTAGCATTTCATTGCCTTCAATGCTCTGCTATCCAGTTCTGAAGATAAAAGGTTCGCATAAAGGGCTACCTCCAACAGACCATGGCCTCACACAGCACAAGAGACGGCTTTGCCTTGTAACATACTACGCACAGTGTTAGTCACGTGTAATTTACTTAAGATTTCCAAAAGTTCCAAGTCAGCCATAAGGAAGCCAATGGTTCCTAGGAAACTCATGCATGTGTGAAATCCACCTAGGACAACAATAGCATTTCTTAAAGCACTTGTGGTAGGCTCTGCATCGACGATAGCTTGGCTAGCGTAGAATATAGCGTAATAGCGTAGAATAAGCACAGTAGATATCGCTTGGGGTCAATCATTGGCAAAAAACAAATACTTGACTTTCCCGGATGAGGTTGCTTTTGGTGTATTGGCCATATAAAGGCCGACCAGCTCATGCATGAGGTTTTGAAAAAGCCAGAGATGTGCCTGAGCTTTTCAACTTCCCATTCATTGTAATGAGTGTAGTTACCACTGTTTGTCAAGCAAACAAAAGTCCTTGGTTGCTATATAACCTTGAACACGCCAATCATTTAGCAAGTACTATGGTAGATGGCTCCACTGATTAGATCACCTAAGGAATGACAGTAAGGAATGGAAACCGCAAACTGGAGGGGGAGTCTGGAATGCTGGTTTGAAATTAAACTGCACGAGACTCATATTCTAGGGCGTTATCCCTAGCTTGATAGGAAATGGTCAATCAACCGACAAATGATTGAAATAACTAGTACTCGTAGGTCAACTTTCACAGCCGATTTAGGTAAGATGAGGTACCACGTAAAATCAAATAAAATCAAGAAAATCATAAAATCAAGGGGGAACTCCCCCCCATGCCCTTCAAGGATGGAAATGAGCATTAGGGTACGAAAAAAAGAAAATCTGAATTCAGATTTGGAGTCGATATGCTTGATTTAACAGGAAACGACTATTTAAATTCAAAAATATTTATGAACACAAAGTTGGATTTTTCCCCTCATTTTTGCCCTTCAGGGGCAAATTTGGGATACTTGTGCAAGTGAGATTCAAGAAGATTTTTTTTTGTGATTAATTTGATTTTTTTGTACATTTCAGTACTACTACTACTACTACTAATAACTCACTGCAGCACCAAGCCGCCTGAGGCCAACACAGCTACGCACGCTCCTCCTCCAACCTAATCTATTTAAAGCCTCCCTCTTTACACCCTCCCAGGAAGTTCCCATTTCCTTTAAATCCTTATTTATGACATCCTCCCAACCCAGACAAGGACGACCTGCTTTCCGTGTAGCCCCTGACGGTTGGCCAAAAAGGACAATCTTCGGTAATCTTTCATCCTTCATCCGTAGAACGTGGCCTAGCCATCTCAACCTTTCTTTCATTATAGCCCCAGAAAGTGGGATTGAACCACACTTTTCGTACAACCTACTGTTTGAAATACGGTCAGTCAGCCGGGTACCCAGAACAATCCGTAGGCAATTTCTCTGGAAAACATCTAGTAAATTTTCATCTGCTTTTCGGAGTGTCCATGCTTCAGAGCCATATTTGACCACTGTCATCACTGTAGCTTCCAATATTCTAATCTTGGTTTGTAGGCTTATCTTTCTATTCTTCCAAACTTTTTTTAACTGTGAAAAAACACCCTGAGCTTTAGCTATTCTACTTTTAACATCTTCACTGCTCCCACCATCTTTACTAATAATACTACCAAGGTAACTGAAGCTCCCAACCTGATCAATCTTTTCGTTACCTAAGGTCACCTGTTCATCTTCACTTATTCCTAACCTTAGTGACTTAGTCTTCTTAACATTAATTCTCAAGCCTATTTTAGCACCCTGAACTCGTAAAACCTCTAAAAATTCATTCATTTTGCTCACACTTTCATCTAATATGCTTAAATCATCAGCATAATCTAAGTCCAGGAGCGTTCTTCCTCCCCATTTGATTCCATGGTCTCCAATTGCCTTTCCTGTGCTCCTTAAGACGAAGTCCATCAAAATGATCCATATAAAGGGGGATAGAACACAACCCTGCTTAACTCCTGATTTAATACAAAACCAGTTGCTAACCTCATTTCCTACCTTAACCGCAGCAGTATTATTCTCGTACATAGCGCAAATCACTTTAATGTATTTTTCTGGTTGTAAAAAAAAAACTCTTTTGCAATTTCCCCGACGTTTCACCATTTTTTTTTTCAAGCTCTTACCATTGCTCTGTTCCTATCTTGGGCCTATTCTCAAGGTTTACAAGACTGCACGGAAGAAATATGTTAATTGTTTGAAGTGAAGATAGGGAAATATGTCTTGGGTTAAAAAATATCGTTTCCCTTAATCTTGATATCGTTTATGTGTTACAAACATTTCACAGTTTTATTGTTACATTTTGAAAAAATATTTATTAAGTTAAAGCTAATTAAATCTACTAAATTACTGAATTGAAAAAATTGCATTTTTTAAATCTTTCTGATTTTGGTTGTCATTTGATGCCGCCTAGCTTAAAGCCAGGTAGCTTTATTCTGCTTAAAAATTCTGGAGTGAAAGCAAAACTGCACAATAGCTTGTAATTCCAGCAATTGAACAAGTACAAACACATATTTCTAAAAAAAAAAAAACTGTTCTGGTATGAGCAGAAAAAGGAGTAGGATAACTAAATGGAATATTTGTTAAAGGCAGATAATTCTAATTAGTCAAAGCCCTTACTAATTCTAAATAGTTAACCAATTCCAATTAGCCAATAAAACTCACCAAAACACTGAACTCCACCCCCGAACTCCTCCAAAGAGAGCGGATCCAGTACAGTTACGTTAATCACGTATCTACGACATTTAATTATCCTACCCACCAAGTTTCATCCCAATCTTATAGTTCAAATTTACACAGGACTTTAAGGTTAACTAAATGGAATATTCGTTAAAGGCAGATAATTCTAATTAGTATACCAAATATTTTTTACTTAAGAAATCAAGTGAAAGTGACAACAATAAATTTAGAATGGTTGAGTGTTGACACTCTTTTTTTATCCGCCATGGAAGGCCAGAGGAATTTTTCAAAAATTCTAGGTCGTCAATTGACAACCCCTTGCAAGAAAGGAGGCCCAGTTTCCGGCAGAAGTCTGTTATCTGGGAGTCTCAACTTATTAGTCGTCCACAAAACCTTCAGAAACTTAATCCAATTTAACTATTGGTGTCTTCTTCTGCCACGGAGATGATACTGATTTTAGCGGTTTTCCTGATTGCAGTGACGGAGAAAAGGCCTAAGTAACACAGCTACTGGTCTATCAATTACTAATGCGACTACTGCTTATGAATGCGTAAAGGGTATACCCTATCAGTCCAGTCTACTTGAAGAGACAGAAGCTGACTTCCACCATGGCTTTGATTTTCAAATAGTGACAACGACCATCTGATGATTTCGATCCCTTAAAATAACTATTGACACTTCAAAGGAAAGCCTAGTTATCAAACAGTTCGTGGTAACGAACTGTAGTTAGGAGTGACCCGGCTCAATAGTAACCAAAACTCTAAAAATACGGAATTTTTGTAACAATAGTTACATAAAAAGAATTAAATTTTGATGCTGACTTTAAATATATGTTTCATTAAGTTTAGACCTACCCATCAAAAGTTAGAAGCCTGCGAAAATTTGCCTTATTTTAGAAAATAGGGGAAACACCTCTTAAAAGTAATAGAATCTCGACGAAAATCTCATAATCGGATTCAGCGTATCAGAGAACACTACAGTAGAAGTTTCAAGCTCCTATCTACAAAAATGTGGAATTTTACATTTTTGGCCAAAAGACAGATCACGGATGCGTGTTTATTTGTTTTTTTTTTTTTTTTTTTTTTTTTTTTCCCCAGGGGTGATCGTATCGACACAGTGATCCTAGCATGTCGTGAGAGGGCTCATTCTAACGGAAATTAAAAGTTCTAGTACCCCTTTTAAGTGACCAAAACATTGGAGGGCACCTAGGCCCACTCCCACGCTCATTTTTCGAGATAATCATTTTATTCAGCATAGTCGAAAAGCCCAATAATTATGTCTTTGGGGACGACTCACTCTCCCACAGTCCCCGCGGGAGGGGCTGCAAGTTACAAACCTTGACCAGTGTTTACATATAGTAATGGTTATTGGGAAGTGTACAGATGCTATCAGGGGATTTTTTTGGTTGGGGGAGGGGTTGAGGGGTAAGGGTTATCCGGAGGGAACTTTCCATGGAGGAATTTGTCATGGGGAAAGAAAATATCCATGAAGGGGGGCAGGATTTCTTAGTTTTTTTTTAAACAACAATGAAAGATAAATATGAAAAAGTTTTTTTCAATTGAAAATAAGGAGCAGCATAAAACTTAAAACGAACAAAAACTATTACGCATATGGGGAGTTCACCTCCTCCTAATACCTCGCTCTTTACGCTAAAGTGATTTTATTAATTTCAACTATTTATTCTACGGACTTTGTGATTCAGGGGTCATTCTTAAGGAATTGGGACAATATTTAAGCTTTAGTGTAAAGAGTGAGGTATTGACGAGGGGGGATGGAGAAACCTCTTATATACGTAATAAAAACATACGAATATAGAAGTTTGTTACGTAAGTTAATTCGTAAGTAACGTATATTTTTACTAATTAAAACGTTCGTAAAAAATTAAAAGTTTTAGTTGCCTTTTAAATAACCAAAATATTGGGGGTAACTAGGCCTACTCCCTCGCTCCTTTTTTATCAAAATCGTCCGAACAAAACTATGAGAAAGCCATTTAGCCATAAAAATGAATTAATATGCAAATTTCGTTTTAATTATTCATGTGCCGAGAGCCAAAATCAAAACATGCCTTAATTCAAAAACGTTCAGAAATTAAACTCCGTATATGAAAGGGGTTGTTCCCTCCACAACGCCCCGCTCTTTATGCTAAAGTTTTTCACTGTTTTAAAAAGTAAAGTTGAGATAAAGAGTCAAACTTTAGCGTAAAGAGCGAGGTGTTTTGGAGGGAACAGCCCCTTTCATATACGGAGTAATTTCTGTTCGTTTTAAGTTTCAATATCCCTCCTTACTTTCAGTAAAAAAAACTTTTTTTATTTATTTAACTTTTACCTTTTCAAAAACCAACATGGACGCTGGTAACTCTCAAATGCCAAGGAAAGGAAAATGGGCACAGGCGGATTCACCTTGTATTTAGAGTAGATGAGGTTACGTTCGCTTTTGTCTGTACAAAAACATAATAAAATGGACTGACTCTTTACGACTAAGTCGACTATCATCTACCTAGTTTTCTTTTGAATGCTGCTGTTGATATATCTGAAATACTGTCATTATTCTACTTCCACAAACATCTCACCAGCAATGGTAAGAACATTACCGAAAATATAAGGCGCATGTTTGATATTTCTTTCTTGACGGGATCGTATAGACGGGATTTGAGATGGTAGCGGAGCAGATAGTATATAGCTCCTCTTATTTCCCAGACTATGTCCCACGACAGACAGAGGAGGCTTTGGAACAATCTACATTTCTTCTGCAAGGAAGACAAGACTAAGAGGGGGGGGGGGGCGCACCGTTGAAAAAATCTTTTGAAAGAAGCTGTCAAACCTTGATGTCAAAATCTGAAGCTTGAAACCAATTTATCAGCTGATGAATAGATAATCCCGTTCAGTGGGACGAATGAAATGAAAAAATGCAGCAGGTCCAAGTCGTGTCCCTGGGGGCTAATGAGTTTTGTGCTATTTAAAGCATCTGCAATTTTCCTCTACTTCGAAATACATCAAAAAGACACTACAAAAACTGACTCTTGACATTACTGGATTACTAGCAGCTGGTGTCAGACAAAGCAAAAACACCTATCTGATTACAGAAGCTCTATTCCCTGAAGACAACATTTTGAAGAATAGAGTTGTAGCTGTTGAACTTGTGGAAAAGAACACTATGAAAAATTTCCGTTCGTTGGTACGATGACTGGATCATTTAAGCTTTTTTCAAGTTTCTCGGAGGAAGAAACTAAGGAAAACACTTAAACAAAGAAAATAAGACACACATGTTTGCTCCTAGATCAGAAGCTACAACACACGACAATTAGCACATAGGAGATTTCGATAGAACTAATCAGCTAATTTCTTTTTACAAAATTGAAAACTAAAACTAAAAAAATGGACAGTGAAGACCTTCTTCCACAATATTGATAGGGCAGTTTGTAATTTTGGCTCACATACTGAAGATCTAAATAGTCTTAAGACTCAAGGGCGAAATCCTACAGTGTTATTTTCTTCCTTCGACGTAATGTTGATAGTGATTCACAGCATCATAGCGTATGCTCTCATTACCCTGGGCCAAGGGGTTGCCACTGAGTGGGGCACTGCAACAACGCGTTCGGTCTTATTATTGGTCCATGGATAATTTCGTTGTTGGGGTTTCCCTGAAGAATTAGGGCCTTAGTTTTTTTTTATTTTGGAATTCAATGAAAGGTAATAAAAATTTTCTAAGAATTCTTTTCCCTAATCCTGGCTTAGATTATGTTTTGACGACATTTTAGATTTTTATGTTTACATTTTGAAAATCATTTATTAAGTTAAAGTTTATAAAGTCTACTTAAGTATTAAACTGAAAACATAGAACGTAGCATTTCGAATATTCATGTATATTGTCAAACAAAAGCAACTGCCGGATTAGTGTCAGGCTCTGCAAAAACATTAAATATAAAAATAAAATTTTCTTCGATAAAAGTAAAGAGTGACATAAAAATTAAAATAAACAAAAAAATATACCATATGTGAAAGGCTCTTCCAAAAATCCCTACTCTGTATGCTAAATTTTGACTTTTTTTCTCAGTTCTGTGAGATCGAATGCTCAAACAAAAGACTGTTGAATTGGAATATGTATTTCTATCACTACAGAATTTTTACGTAAAAACTGGGACCCCCTTTGAAAATCAGGCAAATTTTTTCAGAATCGTAGCTCTGGATAGTTAAATTCAAACATAAAAGATTTTAATAGCCTGGAGCTTTTAGTTCCGGCTTGAATGAATCATCTCCCAATCTTGTAGGACCACTGGGTCAATACGATCACTCCTGGAGAAGAAACAAATAAAAAATAAAATAAACACACACCAATGATCTTTCTTCTTATAAATTTACAAAATTCCACGTCATTAGTCAGGTTTTGGTAACGAACAGAAATTTAAGACCGACGCGGCTCAATACCAATCGAAACTCTAAAAAACGAAATTTTAGTATCAAGAGATATATAAAAAGAATCGGCTTGCTATGTCAATTGCAAATATATAATTAAATAAGTTTAGTGCTACCCATCAAAGGTTACAATCCTGAGAAAACTTGCTGAATTTTCAAAATAGGAGGGAAACTAGAAGTCAAAGATTCTCAATTAAAATTAAACCATCTGATTTAGAGTATCAGAGACTTACAATAGGAAAGATGGGAAAGATCCCATCTTTCAGGGATGATTTTCTCCCCAGGGGTGATTGTATTAAACCAATGGTACTAGAATATCAAGAGAGCTCCTTTGAGTGGAAATTAAATTTCTAGTGCTATTTTTAAGTGACAAAAAATAGAGAGCAACTAACCCCCTTTCCACGCCCTTTTTCCGAAAAATCCAAATCTAAAAAATTTTAAGAAAGCTATTTTGTTCAGTATAGTTGAAAAATGCAATATTTATGTTTGGATATAGAGTGAACCCCCCAAAAAAACCACCGGAGGAAGTGCCCCAAGTTATGATATTTGCCCATTCTTTGCATATAGTGTTCGTTATAGGGAAATACGCCGACATTTTTCAGGGGAGGGGGATATCTTTTGGGATGGATCTTCTGCGGGGAGAATTTCTCATCGAGATGGAAGTTTTCGGGGGTGAGCTTTTCAGGTAAACTGTACACGGTGGGAATTTGACAGAAATCATATACGATATTCGTTTCATTTGTCTTATTTTCTCGTTGGAGACCCTATTTTACATGTGAAGTTGCTTTGGGGGAGCTGTCCGGGGAAATTTTTTCAGCGGAATTAAAATTATCTGGGGAATTTTTACGTTGGGGATTTTCCACGGGAGAAACTCGCCATGGGGAAACCATCACCCGGGCAAATTCTCAAAGGGGATATTTCAGCAGGAGAAATTTTCCATAGGTCCCCGTGAAATATTGTAGACACGGGGCAATTCCCCCGTGACCTTAGAAAGGATCAGAAATTAAATTAACCCAAGTCTTTCTTCAAATGGAAGTATACTAAGGAGCATTTTACAGGCGTAATCGTAAGCAAGAAATATTTGAGGGTTTGGATCCATAGCGGGGATGGTATTGTCTTTGAGGTAATTTCTCGGTGAAAGAATTTTGTGTGGGAGGAAATTACTATGGAGGAATTTTAGTGTGGCAAATTTTCCATGGACGGGAGGGGGGCATATTTCCTGGGATTATTTGAAAATAATCAGGAATTCAATAAAAAATATTTTTTCCACTTTAAATAAGGAAAAACACAAATTTTAAAGCGCAAAAATTGTTCTGTATATTAGGAGGATTAACCCCTAATCTGTACCACGCTCTTTGCGCTTAAGTTCGACCTTTTGTCCCAGCTGTTTAAGAACGGCTCCTGAAACACAAGGGAAGTTTAATTAGAGCCTGAACTTTTGCTCAGGCTCCATATGCGGAATAATTTCCGTTCGTTTTAAGCTTTAATGTTGCTCCTTACTTTCAATAGAAAAAGTTTGCTGTTTTATTTAGTTATGGATACAAACTTAGAACGATTACAGTAGGACTCTCTGATATGCTTAATCTGATAGTGTAGTTTTTTTTTTTTTTTTTTTTTGTTTTTTATTAAGATCAAAGTTTAAAAAGCTAGTTTTTATATATTAATTGTTATCAATTTATTTTCAGATACTTTTTTTGAGAGTTGTTACTACGAGTTGTTTGATTGATCTACTAAATCTCTTGAAAACCCTCAAACCATGTCAAAAAGTTAAAATTTCCCATTTTTCATGGGAAGGTTGGTCATACACAGTTTTTTTCATTTAGTGGCAAGAATGAAACCAAAATCCTATAATGCCGGCAGAGGGCTTATTTAAAATGAAATTGTGGCCCTTGCCATGTTTCTCATTGGAGAGAACGAAGAAATAATACTGGATAACATGGTCTTCATTTTCACAGTTTCTAGGGGTAGTTCTTTGAACGAATTATTGCTCTCAACCTTTCAGCCTTCTATAAACGTGAGTATTTGCAAGTAATCATTCATGTTACGAATTCAGTATAAGAGAGGAACCGGCTTAGTCCTGAAATTCTTCCTAAAAATGAAGGGAGATTGTGGGAAAAGTTCTCCTATATTTCCTTATATATTTATCTGAAGGCTCACTTAAAACTAAAAGTTTGGGCGGGAAAACGCTTTTTAGGCCTTACAAAGATCAAGCACTTAAAAATCCCAAGACTCTCCTTCCTATAAGCTGGTGCACATCTATACATCACAGGACATGATCTTATGAATCCTCAAATGAATCGAATTAGTTAAACAAAATTTAAAAAATTTGTCAGTTTTATAGTTTATTGTGCACCACCGCGTGTCGTTATGAACTCTGAAACTTTGAAGCTGAATAGGAAGTTTTTTAATACTTCTATATTGATTGGACGTCGCTGAATCTACCTCAATACCCTTTAGGTCCTCTTTGAGCCAAACTTATTAATAATCCTGTTTTACTTTTAAACTTGCTTTTATTTTTTATTAATTACTTAAAAATTTCCTTTAATTAAAAATTTTATTAATTAATAATTAAACTAATTAAATTTAACCACTTTTAATTACCTTGAAGCTTAACTACCTTAATCACTTTTAAACTTGGTTTGTTCCAAAGTTGTTGTTTTGCAGAAAAACATTTCCAAGATGGCACAAAGCTGTGGTCTAATCTTTTTTGTTACTCAATAATGACAATGGACCTTTAAACTGTCGTTCAAATGAACCTTCTTTCGACAGTCCAAGACAACTGGTTCGTGGTGATCAGCCCTTGGAAAAAAGAACAGCCCCGCTTGATTCCACTGTGGAAAAATAGAATATCTCGTATCTTGTAAACAATGGGTTCATGGTTTGTATATATTCAGAATTCTATTGCATGGTTTGGTGAAAATCGTGCCGCTTTTTAGGGGTTTTTAAGCCTGTTTTTCTCCAGTTATATGAAATTTCAAATATAAGTTGTGCCTCCTCCTCCATTTTATGGCAAGTAAATTTTTGGTGCATGGGATAAAAAATATCCATATTATATTTACTCTACTAGGCCAAAAGGAGATATTTACTCTATTTACTCCATCACTCAATAACGTAAGTGTCCCCTGACTATTTCATGTAGAAAATATGTTGCTAAATAAAAAAAAAGAGCTTACCAGATATTTATCGGGTACATCGATATATACTTCTTCATTTTTGTACTTTTTGGGCTTGAATACTGGCTCCGACGGAGTCTCTAACAGAAGGAATAATTTTTCCTGTGAGTTGATATTCCTCCCAGCCATTTTAAACTGAACTAATTGTTGTAACATTTTGTCTACTATTAAAAAACAGGAAAATGATATGAATCCCTAACCACAAGATGATAACAAAAAAAATAGAAGAAAATTCTTGAGGTTTTTCTAATAAATATGGAAAGAAGATAAAATTGGTTTCCTAGAAATTATTTTTATCTGTCTGCCCTTGTTGTTCTACAACCCTTAAGATTTCAAATAAAAGAAGAAAAACATGACAAAAAGATTGATATTTATATCAGGTTTGAAAATAAAAGGATGGTTTTGAACCTGGACGTTTAGGTTACCAATGACGCGAAGAAACCCAGCACATTCCAAAATTATGCTTCCCATGTTCTTCCCCCTAAGCCTAAAGAACAATCTTAGTCTCCCTCCCCAAAAGAGTACGCAAATGTCGGTCTGTGGGACTAGGCAAAGGAGCAACCAGCACATGATTTTTTTTTTTAGTAAATAAGAAAGCAAAACAATATTTGATCTCCTGTTACATATCTCTCTTTTTGTCCTGATCTTCGTTCAATTTCAAAGATTTTCGTAGGAAAAAGATCATTCTCTCATAAATGAATATCCATATCAGGTTTATGCCATACTTCAAGCACTAAATAAACAAATACGCCAAAACATATACACCCTAAAAAATTTGGGGTGACTTTAGACAAGGCAATGAAAAAAAAAGAAAACTAAATAAAAAAAAACAGTTTTTTAAAGTAAAGGGGAAAAGAAACTTTAGAACTTAAAACCAAAAGAAATTAACATTCATAATTTTTTAATTAATCTGTGGGTCGGAAAACAGTCTATGGTTCGATGATGCTTTCATATTACTTGTCATAATAGAAAAAATACAACCGAACAACAACAAAAATACTACAAGGCTAATCAAGGTTTACGGATCAGATTTACAATAACAGTCAGATTCAATGGATTCATCAACAGCAGTATCCGCTATTTTTATCTTAATTTTCCCTGCAATCATTCATTTCAATTTCTTGTTGTTTTTGCATATTTTATGCATTGATAATAATTTTGGTGTGTTTTAAGTTTGTATTTTTATATAGATTTATTTCTGCACGTCTTAGCTTTTAATATCGCTCTAAATTTTCTACTGAAAACTTATCTATTTGGCTATTTTATCTTTTTCCTTTTCTATGGCAATTTTTCGCTTCTCATTTTGTTTTAATTTCATCTTCGACAAAATCACTTTGGAGAAAAAAAAAATGTAAAACTAACACTCAAACATGAATCCGTAACCATCTTTCTTGAAAAATTAAATTACGAAAACAGGTTTATTCAGCTGAAAGTAAGGAGCAACATTAGAACCTAAAACAAATAAAAATTACTAAGTAATTGAGGAGGCTATTCCCTTTTCAATACGTCGCTCTTTATGGTAAAGTTTTAGCATTTTTTAAAAAGCTTCTTACTGTTCTAATTACAGCCTTTTTTTCAGGAGCCGTTCTTAAAGAGTTGGGAAAAGATTAAAACTGTAATGTAAAGAGCTAGGTTTTGAGGATGGGGCTGTTAGTTTATATCCCGGTGTTTTTTTTTATGTTGTGTTAGTTATGCCAAGTTATGTTAAGTCGTTTTAAATTATGTTAAGTCATGTTTTATTGTGTTATTTTCTGTTATATTACGTCTTTTAGAGGAAATAGATGATATCCACAAACTTTACCCAGAAGAAGTGGATGAACTTTTGTTATCCCATTTTAAAATCCTTTTTCGCTTCCTTTAGATATTCCAGGGGTTTTTGAAGGCTAGAGAAGGACGGCAAGTGCTCAGGCGCAAATTTGTTAACCTTAGGTTACTAACCTTAAAGTTCCCCACTAATACAGTCAGATTAGTAATATTAATACTAACAGCAGTAGTAGTAGTGCTGCTACAACTGGTAGTAGTGTGTACAATGTGTGTTTTTATTAGCTCAACATACCCTAAACATGCTCTGAAACTTTCAGTCTTTTACTCTAGGCCCTTATCGATTCATTGCTGACATGGCCATTTGACAGCCTGCATACATACATCGTGTATGCAGGGGATTAACATACTCCCTAATATTTGCTGTAAATGTTATCTTATTACTCTTTTCCTTGAGTATCCCCCTTGAGATACACTGAAAATTCAAGCTAGTACTCCAAGATATTCCTGAGATAAAGCTGTTGCGGCCTTTTAATAGCCTTCATCCACATAGCGTGTTTTAAATTAGATCTTTATCCTCTTCAACATTCCCTCAGAGTTTTACTGTAACACCCTTAAACTCAGTCTTAATAGTAGTAGTAATCGGAATAGTAGTTGTTCAGTAATAATCATGATGTTAAAAGAAGCTGTAGTAGCAATAGCAGCAGTAATGACAGTATTGTAGTAGTATATACATATTGCCCTTTTCCCAGGTCAATATCCCCTTTAACATATCCTGGAAATTTCAAGTTAATACCCCAGACCATTCCTGGGATATATCCTAGGATATATCTGATACACACTTTTGACTACCTACTTATAAATAAAGTTCTTATATAGTTCAGCATCCTCCTAAACATTCTCTGAAAGTTTCGCCTTCCTACCTTTAGCCTCAGCAGTAGTAGCCGTAGTAATAAAAGTAACATTAAAAGCAGTATTAGCAGTAGTAGTAGCAGTATGGACAGAGTACATTGGATAATTTAAAGTCTCGTTTTAAGATCATTAGTTAATGATTTCGTCCAACAGGGTAAGTTTATAGATTTAAAAAAAATATGGAAGAGTGACACCAGTTTATAAAGGAGGTGATAGAAATGATACTGGTATTTATCGTTCGAAATCGGTTTTTCCAGTTATATAGCGTCTTGTTAAGGAACAGCATATTTTCCATCGTATTTTCTTGAGACATTTGATTGGTAAAATATTAATCAGTTTGGGCTCCGAAAGAATAGAAAGACGGAAGATGCATTGATATTTTTGACTAGTATAATTTCTGTATCTTTAGACAGAGGATTTAGGGCAGGTGAATTGTTTCGATAACTAATGGAGGCTATTCATAATCAGCCCCAAACAAGTTTTAGCCTTATTTAGAAACGTCAAAATGAAGTAAAGTCTAGGAATAATCAACGTACCTCTGCTAGATTAGTAAACAAAAAGATCCGTGCAATCCATCATATGCTATTTGCTATTAATTTTTTTTTGTCTGCATTTATTTATGCTTGTTCTAGCCTAAGGCATATGAACATTTTCTTAACAAATAAACTATTTCATTTTTTGATTAATTAACAATTGCATTGACTGAAAAATCAAAAAAACAACTGTGTCCTTGATGTTGCATTATAGTATTAAAGCGCACAAAAAAGACAAAATAGTAATCCCGATTTTTTGTTTTATTTTCTTGCTATTTGCAGTGACGGATAGGTGTCCTATTTAACATTATTAAGATTACTATTAATTATTATTAAGATGTAAGTTTTTTTCTTATGTGTCTGCTTTTTCTTCTTATGTATATGTTCTATTTAATTTACTTAATTGATTTTTTTTTGGTTCTACTTAATTTTACAAAATTACTTTTCTCTGTTGAAAAAGGCTTCATAATAGTAAGACCTTTCTTACTATTAAAAGTTAGTTTGTCTTTTTTTTTATCCTTTCTTATTTGAAATTTAATAAATTTTCCTTTATATTTTTATTTGTTTTATTTGTAAATATAAAGACAGTATGGTCAAAAAAGTTGTTGACTAATAATCCCCGGAAGGAAAAACTGTCATTATTTTGTTATACCACTGTAGCTATTAGCACTGCAAAGATAAAAGACGTAAATCCTGACATCTATGAAAGATAATTTTTATAAGTTAAATTCTTTGCCGAGGGTAAATAGGCTTACGGTTAATCTGGGTAAGTCAAATTGTTTCATTTATACCCGTTCTAACCTACAGCGTTCTACTTCTACCCGTTCTACCCGTTCTACTTCTCTTACCTATGATCTAACCTACAAAGCAGGACAATCCTGGTATCTGCCTGTTCCGAGTATGAAGTAGAGATGCCACAAATGGTATCCAATACCAAATAAACAATTTGACAGGACAATTTTTTTTTCATTAGTCCTGTCGAATGAAGAGGGGATGATCAATTGAACAAAAGGCCATATGTGTGTTCTACTACTGCTGCTACTGCTACTACTGTTTTTTTGGATTAAGATTATGATCTATATGATCTATACCACCAACCAACAAAACTCGAGTGTCTACCTCTTCCGAGTATAAAGTAGAAATACCACAACTAGTGTCCAATACCAAGCAGCCTAGATGACACGATAAATAATTATTTTTGTTTCTCTAGGTACTTCTTTCAATGCCGATAGAGGTAAAATTCTAAATGTTGGGCTTTTTACTATCTCACAAATGTGTTGATTTAGGCGAATGCAGCACTAAGGAATGAATTCAGAACATTAGCAATGCCATGTGAAGATATTTTCAAGCTCTTATATGCGCCGTCTGTATTTTTCTAAGGCTCATAAAATTGGATCGCACATACAAAAGCAAAAAGCAAATTACTCATTGGCAAGGTAAATAATCTAAATTAACTATCGATCAAGTTTAAGTAAAATATTTACTTGGATGCATGCCAGATATCACTGACAGTACAGTGTTACCCATCAGATCCAGGGTATAGTCCAGAACTAATTTATTTGAATAAAACGATTGGTTTTAATATTTTCCAGTGGCCTCTTGTAACCTTATTCGAAGATGTTCTGATTTGTTTTCCTTCTTTAAGATTATCAAAAAGCATGATTTTTGGGTACCCTGGGTAATCATTTTTCTTTAGATTTAGACTTGACTTTATTAAACAAGAAACGATATACATAAATCTTATACAAATTAGACAGGGAGACAACTCGTTTTGTCTCCTTTAACAATAGAGAGAGAAAAAAGAAGAAGAAATTTCACATCAATAACTCACACGGATTACATAGAGAAAGAGAGAGAGAGAGAGAGAGAGAGAGAGAGAAGAAGCGGAAAAAATCGACTCATGGAGACACGGATGGGACTTATAAACTAATTTATAAATAAATCACTTTAAATTCAGTCCCCGCTACTATACGCTGAAAGAACTATCTCTTTCAATAGCTTTTTATATGTATAGAGTGATGGTGACTCTCTTATTAAATCAAACAGTTTATGTTTATTGGCGATACATTGAATCACAGAGTCTCTCAAACCTCGTGCCCCTGTAAAAGAGAAAAGAATACTTTATTTAACAAAAACCTTTGCTTTTTAGTGAGCGATAGGCAAAGAAAATGCCATATGGAATCAGACAATAAAGTCTCTCAAACCATGTGTGGTTTCTCTTTTAAAAGATACAAGAATTATTTATTTACCAGAAAATATTCGCTTTTTATTGAGTGTTAAGTAAAGAAATAAGAGCCAAGACCTCATATGGCGCTTGTAATGAGGTCGGAACCTAAAATTAGACACGGTACTAGAGGTATCAATGTTTCTGTTTGTCCAGGAGCACCGAACTCGCCAAAGCACTGAAAATGTCCCCTCTCCCAACTCCCCAAAAGAGAGTGGATCCGGTCCCATTATGTCAGTCACACATCAAGGACTCGTGCCTATTCTCGACTTCACCAAAGTACTAGAAATTCCCCCAACTCCCCCAAAGAGATCGGACCCGGTCTTGTTGTGTCAATCACGTATCTAGAACTTGTGCTTATTGTTCCCTTTAAGCCTCATCCCAACTTCTCCACTCTAAGCAGTTTCTGGAATTTCCGGTTTCCAAGATTTCCGCTTTCCCCTTCACCCCCTCCCCATCCCCAGATCCGATGGGAAATTCCCCCCACAACTCCCTCAAAGAGAGAAGATCCTTTCCAGTTATGTCAATCATGTATCTAGAACTTGTGCTTGTTATTCCCATCAATCTCTCCACCCTAAGCATTTTCCAAGATTTCCGGTTTCCCCCTCCAACTACCCCAGTTTCAAAAGATTCGGTTGGGACTTTAAGGTCATCTGGGATTCAGACCCGGGACCTCTCACACCCTAAGCAAGAATCTTGCCCCTAGACCAAAGAGCCACACCTAAAAGCAACAATAATTTGTTGACTCGCAAATAAAAACTCTTCTCAATTATCTCTTTCGCTCGCTCCCCCCAGACGGTCGAATCGGGGAAGCGACCGGAATCTGTTCCGGTCGTTGATATGCCTGTCAAGTTTCATCGTTCTTGTTCTTTTTGATTTACCATTCTTTCTTTTAGTTCTTCAGTCATTTTGATTATTTTAGTGATATATTTTCAAGTCTTCACCGACGAATTGAACTATAACTTTACTCAATTTAAGATGTATTTCTTCATTAACATCAGTTGCTGTTATATTTGTGTTTGATAGGATCGTTGATTTTAATTTCTGTTCGGTTTGGGTTTCATTTATTCTTTGATAGTATTTCTAGTCATTTTAATGCTGAATTATTATAGGACTAGTTTCTGCCGGCACTAAGCATAATGTGGACCTTTACTTTTCCAAAAATTAATTTTTGGATTTTTTTTCTATTTCTTTACTTACAGGTTTATTTACAAAAGTAGAGACAGTGTAGTCTAAAATATTATTTTGATAAATCTGTAAGGCTATCAACTGAATTGATTCTGTCAAATGAGGTCCGAGTGAGTGAGAGGCAGATCTGACATAAGTCCTTTTTAGGATTGTATAAAAAGGATGCCATTTTATTTGTTGATAGATAATGCGCCACCGTTTAGTACTGGTACTTTTGAAACTGAAAAGCTACGTAAATAACTTTTCGATAAATTAGAATCCAATGGCTTTTCACGGTTTATATCACGGCTTTCACTTTACAGCACTTTTAACCTTGTCGGGCCAGAATTGATGCGGCAGCGGTAAAAGTCCCTTCGCGGTGGTGCAATATATTTTGCTAGTTTAAAGGCACTCGAGCCTTCACTTTTCTAGGCAAATGCACCATCTCCTAATATTTTAATTACATCTTATCCAAAAAATTATCCCAAAAAAGCTAAAAACAACAACAACTAAAAACATATCCGTTACCATCTTTCTTGAGAAAAACATAGAATTTTGAATTTAGACAATGGTTTTAATACTCTGCAATATACTGGAATTGATGGTGTCATTTTCATCAAAGCTTTTCCATATTCATAGCACAAAATTATAGAAAACAGCACTTTGGGCAACTTTTTTTCCAGTTAAAAAGGGCATTATAATTTTTAATTTCTATTCAAATGAACCAATTTCCTCTGTTATAGGATAATTGGCTAGATAAGAGTGTCCCTGGTGAAAAATAACAACTAAAAAAAAAATATAAAAATCAAATACAAACTAAATGCGTGTCTATGATCATCCCTCTCGAAAATAATACTTAATTTTTTCCTTTTTGTGGCTATTGGCTTAGAATCCTCACAGTCAAAGCCCTCGAAGCCCTCTGCTTAATTTGATATTAAAAATTCACCAGATTGCTTCCTTTTTTTTGGTTTCCTCTCCCTTTTTGTAAAACTACGCTGGCAGCTTTTTATCGGTAATCTTAAACTTAATGGATCTAGTATATTTCAACCATCATAAAATTACATTCTCCTGATTTATATGATGTAATCAAATTTATTTTTTAGAGTTACAGTTCCCATTATTAAGGGTTGGTCCTTACTCATAGTCCGTTACCCAAAAGTGTTAAAAGCCAACTAACCTCGTCTTTACTCCAGTTAGTAGCAATGACGATCAGTTCGAATTGCATCCCTTCTGCCGTTCCTTTCGGTACAAGCATATGCTCTGGCCACCCGCAGCCGCAAAACATTTCATAGTTGGAAAGGGCATCAGTCGTGTTTGAAGTTCTTCTTTTATAAACTCTGAAGAGTCTTTCTATGGAAATAGTTATTGACGACTCTCTTAATGTTCAATCTAGTTGAATTCTCAGTTCTGAGCTTTGAGTTGTTTATTTAACAATAAATTTCATAACAAAAGATTACTTCAAGACAATCTCCCCTATAAGGCTCCATGGCCGGGAAAGCACAGGGGAGAAAAAAATACCAACACAAAAAAATAAAAACAAAATCTAAAAAAAATTGAATCACCCACCTCAAAAATCCCCAAAAATGACAAGCTAGGCAGGGGGTAGCACATAATTTCACCAACTCAATTAAATATCCAACTTAATCCAGAGACATCAACTCCAAGGGAAACTGGAATAAAAAAAAAATTATTTACTAGCTAGAAAATCTAACATAATTTTTTAATATACCAAACGAGTAGCAGCTTCGTACGAACTCTGGGAGCGTGTTCCAGAGCCTGTTGCAACCTGTCAGAGGGTTGAAGTCAGGCTGCTAGAGCATTCACTGTAACAATTATGATTTATTTTAAAAATCTGTAACATCAGTTGGATTCAATTCAACTCCATTGTTTGATACAGACTCGACAAATCCATCACTGCAAATAGCAAGGAAATCAAATAAAATCGGGATTACTATTTTGTCTTTCTTGTGCGCCTTAATACAATTAAATTTAAAAAAACTAGTTTTTTTAACTGAAAGTAAGGAGTGACATTAAAACTTAAAACGAACAGAAATTACTCCGTATATGAAATATGTTGTCCCTCCGCAATCCCTCGCTCTTTACGCTAAAGTTTTTAATGGTTTTAAAAAGTAGAATTGTGGCAAAGAGTCAAACTTTAGCGTAAAGAGCGAGGGATTGCGGGGGAACAACCCATTTCATATACGGAGTAATTTCTGTTCGTCTTAAGTTTTAATGTCGCTCCTTACTTTCAGTTAAAAAAACTATTTTTTTTTAATTTAATTTCTGAACGTTTTTGAATTAATGCATGTTTGATTTTGGCTCTCCGTACATAAATTATTAAAATGAAATTTGCATATTAATTTTTTTTTGGCTAAATGGCTTTCTCTTAGTTTTGATCTGACGATTTTGAGAAATAAGGGGTGGGGAAGGAGGCCTAGTTGCCCTCCAATTTTTCGGTTACTTAAAAGGTAACTAGAACTTTAAATTTTTAACGAACGTTTTTATTAGTAAAAAATATATGTAACTTAAGAATTAACTTACGTAATAAACTTTTATATTCTTAAGTTTTGTCCCAATTCTTTAAGAATGACCCCTGAATCAGAAAGGCCGTAGAATAAATAGTTGAAATTACTAAAAAATACTTTAGTATAAAGAGTGAAGTATTTATCTCCTCCTAGATACCTCGCTCTTTATGCTAAAGTGGTTTTAGAACCCCTCATATGCGTAATAATCTCTGGTCGTTTTAAGTTTTAATGCTACTCCTTACTTTCAATTGAAAAAACTATTTCACGTTTATATTTTCATTTTTTTTTTAAAGGAATGCTAGAAAATCCTGCACCCTTTTCATTGAGTTTCTCTTCCCCCATGAAATATTCCTCCAAGGAAAGATCCTCCCACATAGCCCCCTCCCCTCAACCCCACACCCAAACCAAAAAAATCCCCCTGAAAACGTCGGTACACTTCCCAATAACCATTACTGTATGTAAACATTGGTCAAAGTTTGTAACTTGCATCCCCTCCCCCAGGGACTGTGGGCTAGTAAGTCATCCCCAAAGACATAGGAGCGTAGGAGGGGGCCTAGGTGCCTCCAATTTTTTTGGTCACTTAAAAAGGGCACTAGAACTTTTCATTTCCGTTAGAATGAGCCCTCTTGCAACACTCTAGGACCACTTGGTCGATACGATGACCCCTGGGGAAAAAAGCAAAACAAACAAATAAACACGCACCCGTGGTCTGACTTCTGGCAAAAAATACGAAATTCCACATTTTTGTAGATTGGACCTTGAAATTTATTCTACAGGGTTCTCCGATACGCTAAATTCGCTGGTGTGATTTTCGTTAAGATCCCATGACCTTTAGGGGTGTTTTCCCCTATTTTCCAAAATAAGGCAAATTTTCTCAGGCTTGTAACTTTTGATGACAAAGACTAAATTTGATGAAACTTATATATTTAAAATCAGCATAAAAATCTGATTCTTTTGATGTATCTCTTAATATCGAAATTCTATTTTTTAGAGTTTCGTTTACTATTGAGCCGGGTCGCTCCTTACTACAGTTCGTTACAACGAACTGTTTGATAATGCAACAGCAAGGACACAGTTGCTTTTGATTTTTCAGTCAATGCAATTTTAATTTCACCAAAAAATGAAATAGTTTATCTGTTAAGGAAATGTTCATATGCCTTAGGCTAGAACAAGCATAATTAAATGCAGACAAAAAAAAACAATAGCATTCGATGGATTGCACGGATCTTTTTGTTTACTAATCTAGCAGAGGTAAGTTGATTATTCCTAGAGTTTATTTCATTTTGACGTTTCTAAATAAGGCTAAAACTTGTTTAAGGCCGATTATGAAAAGCCTTCATTAGTTATAAAAACGATTCACCTGCCCTAAATCCTCTGTCTAAAGATGCAGAAATTATTATAGTCAAAAAATCATGCAATTTCCGTCTTAATATTCTTTCGGAACCCAAACTGATTATTATTTTACAAATCAAATATCAAACAGTTCGTGGTAACCAACTGTAGTAAGGAGTGACCCGGCTCGATGGTAACCAAAACTCAAAAAAATGGAAGTTTGATATCAATAGCTACATCAAAAGAATCGCATTTTAATGCTGATTATAAATATATAAGTTTAATTAAGTTTAGTCTTACCCATCAAAAGTTACGAGCCTGAGAAAATTTGCCTTATTTTGAAAATAGGGGGAAACAACCCCTAAAAGTCATAGAATCTTAACGAAAATCACACCATCAGATTCAGCATATCAGAGAACCCTATTGTAGAAGTTTCAAGTTCCATTTACAAAAATGTGGAATTTTGTATTTTTTGCCATAAGGCAGATCACGGATGCGTGTTTATTTGTTCGTTTGTTTTTGTTTTTTTTTTGTTTTTTTTTCCCAGGGGTGATCGTATCGACCCAGTGGTCCTAGAATCTTGCGAGAGGGCTCATTCTAACGGAAATGAAAAATTCTAGTGCCCTTTTTAAGTGACCAAAAAAATTGGAGGGCACCTAGGCCCCCTCCCACACTAATTATTTTCCCAAAGTCACCAGATAAAAATTCTGAGATAGCCATTTTATTCATCGTAGTCAAAAAACCTTATAACTATGTCTTTGGGGACGACTTACTCCCCCGCAGTCCCCGTGGGAGGGGCCACAAGTTACAAACTTTGACCAGTGCTTACATATAGTAATGGTTATTTGGAAGTGTACAGACGTTTTCAGGGGGATTTTTAGGTTGGGGAGGGGGCTGAGAAGACGAGGATTTTTTGGGGGAACTTTCCTTGGAGGAATTTGTAATGGGTGAAGAAAATTTTTATGAAGGGAGCGCAGGACTGTCTAGCGTTATTTGAAAAAATACGATGAAAAAATAAATATGAAAAAGTTTTTTCAACTGAAAGTAAGGAGAAGCATCAAAATTTAAAACGAACAGAAATTATTACGCATATGATGGGCTCACCTCCTCCTAATACCTCGCTCTTTTTAAAGCTAAAGTATTTTTAGTAATTTCAACTATTTATCCTACGGCTTTTGTGATTCAGGGGTCATTCTTAAGAAATTGGAACAAAATTTAAGCTTTAGTGTAAAGAGGGAGGTTCTGACGAGGTGGTGAACCCCTTCGTATACGTAATAAAAACAGGAGAATACAGAAGTTCGCTACGTAAGCTAATTTTTAAGTTACGAAATCATTGAATCAAATCATTCTAATCAAGTTGAATCAAAATCATTCAATCAAAACTATGAGAAAGCCATTAAGCAAAAAAAAAAAAAAAAAAAAAAATGCAAATTTCGTTTTAATTATTCATCTGCAGAGAGCCAAAATCAAAACATGCATTGATTCAAAAACGTTCAGAAATTAAATAAAAAAAACAAGTTTTTTTAACGAAAAGTAACATTAAAACTTAAAACGAACAGAAATTACTTCGTATATGAAAGGAGATGCTTCCTCATCAACGCCCCTCTCTTTACACTAAAGTTTTTTACTGTTTTAAAAAGTAGAGTTAAGAAAAAGAGTCAAACTTTAGCGTAAAGAGCGGGGCGTTGTTGAGGAAGCATCTCCTTTCACATACGAAGTAATTTCTGTTCGTTTTAAGTTTTAATGTCGCTCCTTACTTTCCGTTAAAAAAACTCGTTTTTTTTATTTAATCTCAAGAAGATGCGGTAGCCAAGTACTAAAACTGTTCCTTAACAAGACGCTATATAACTGGAATAATCGATTTTGAACGATAAATACCAATATCATTTCTATCACCTCCTTCATAAACTGGTGCCACTCTTCCATTAAAAAAAATAATCTATAAAATTACCCTGTTGGAAGAAATCATTAACTTAATGATGTTAAAACGAGACTTTAAATTGTCCAATGCACTTTGTCCATACTGCTACTACTTTCACATGCAATTTTGCCACAACATAATGTAAAGAAATTCATCACATAAGCTTAAAAAAAAAACAACTGATCTACTGCTCTTTAGAGGCCTCCCCCAGGCAAATCAGCGTGTCCCCAGGTGGCGATAGGGGAACGCCCTAGAGATATGTAGGGTACCTCCATAGGAGGCACGGACCAAGGGGGACCATGTCCCTTAGGGTCCATAATAGAAACTAGGGCTCCCTCGCCCAAGGCCATAAATACAGGTGGAGGATGAAGAAAGCCTGTCAAATATACACTCTACAGGGTCCACCTGCGTGTGCATACGTCCCATGAGTCACAAACCTTCTTCCAGTAATGGGTCAAATCTCATGGTGACGCAGAACACCATCGTGAGAGGATCCTCTATAGGAGGAAGACTTCGGCCGGGCGTAAGAACCAGATCTATCGATAATGGCCTCTTCAAGGGCTGACTCGGCCCTTTCGGTGTATCTGCAAAACTGGAGACCTTGGTGTTAACTCTGTTCCCACTAGAGGAGTGGCGCCCATTGAGGAAATTATACCCTAGTAAACGACACAGCTCGGGCTCGGTCTATTTTGAAGGGTGTTTTCGAGCTAAAAACGTCTTCCTAGCTAATTTATCTAGTATGGGCTGCCTACCTGTAGTAGCATAATATTTATGGACATGAATATATAATGAGTCGGAGGTAATAGACTTGGGACTGTCTGTGCAGGATTTCGACTCTTGTTGATAGAAAAGCGTCGCTAAGTGCTGAAAACCATGTTGTGATCAGGATGGGCCAAGGATTGCACAAAGCCTCCATTCATACTGGAGGTCCCACGGACTTCTTGCTGTCCGGTTCTAAGCCGGCATAAGCACTCTGGTGTAGACTTGACAAGAAATGTTGATCCCCGTCCTGCACTGGTATCCGGGATCATTGCTTTTCCTGAGGCCAAGATAATTTCAACGATTTGAAGAACATGAAAATTGGAACTTGGAATGTTTTGACGTTAAAAAATAACTATCGTATCGATATTTTGACTGACGAATTCAGACGATTTGAATTAGACTTATTAGAAGTTTCAGGAATTCATATCCCAAGGGTAGGGAGCATGAAATTAGGCGATACAGGATTTGTTTACTCAGGCAGGAAGGATGGGGCACATAGGCAGGGAGTAGGGCTCATGACTAATAAGAAAGCTGCTAAGTCTCGTTTAGACTGCGAAGGAGTTAATAATAGAACACTGATTGCTCATTTTATGACTAAAAAGTCCAGGTTATCAGTTAGCTACAGAAGCAAATAGACAGGGTCCCAGGTAGAAATATGGTGTTTTTACTAGGAGATTTTAACGGCCAGGTCAGTAGAAATGGGAATAGATTATATTCTAGCCTAAGAAAATTTGGTGTAGGAAAAGAAAACAGTAATGGCTACAAACTTTTACAATATTATAGGTATAAACAATCTAGTTATAACCACTACGGTGTTTGGTCAATATGTTGAAATGGTATTCAGGTTATGGTAAGACAGCCAAATTTATTGATTAGGTTATAGTAAACCGAAGACTGGCAGAATCAATACAAGACACTAGGGTATATAAGAGTGTTGTTATTGATGTTAAAATTAAAGATCATCATCTAGTAGTATCTAGGGTTAATTTAAAGCTGAAATTTTGGAAGGGTAAATACCTCCCGGGCAGGTTATAATGCTGGTAGACCCCAGGATGAGAATTTGAGAGAAACTTTCCAGGAACAATTAAATACTAAACTTGAGAGCTTAAAATTTGATAATGTGGAAGATGGTTTGAATAATTTTAGAAAAACAATTTGTGAAGTTGCTGATGGTGTCTTAGGGAAGAAAGTTAAGACTGCAGCTAGGAATATTAGTAAAAATAAGCTGTATATTTGATAAAGAGGAGAAGGGGTTTGTACAAGAATTATCTAAGTGACAGATCAAACGAAAACAAAAGGAATATAAAGAAAGTAAAGAAAGTATTAAAATATGAATTAAAGGGGTGTGAAGCAGTGTCCATGGATAAAATTGCTGAGGATCTGGAAGATACAGCTAGATGGCATAATAGTAAAATATTGTATTTGCATATTAATTAATTGAAAGGAGGTGGTCAATCCGGACTTTTCCCAGTTAAAGATAAGAAGGGGCCTCAATTAGTTAAAAGGAAAGAGTAAAAGAGAGATGGACCTAATATTTTGAGAATGTACTATACCGTGATACAGTTGCACGAAAAGGTATAGAGGAAAATGAAAAGGTTTGTGATGCCTTGGATCAGAAAGAAGATTCGTTTTGCGAGGAAGAATTAGTGACAGTAATAAAAGGATTAAAAAACAATAAGGCTGCAGGTGCTGATAGTGTGGAAGATGACTTTCTTAAATATGGTGGCTCTGAGGTTAGAAATAAGTTACTGAAGATTATGAATATGACTTTTGAAAAAGGGGAAGTACCTCACGAATTTAGGAAAGCCTTATTGAAACCATTATATAAGAAAGGTAATAAGAATGAATGTCTTAGTTATCGAGGCATTAGTCTGGTCTTTGTAGATAGCAAATTACTTAGTAATATGATATTTTTTAGAGGAGAGATGCTGTAGACAAAGTTTTAAAAGAAGAACAGTGCAATTTTAGAAAAGGTAGAGGATGTGTCGACCAAGTTTTCACTTCTAGGTTAACATATGAAAAGTGCCTTAGGCGTCAAACGCCTTTTGTGCTCAGTTTTATAGATTACATTTGATTTTATTGGTAGAAGAGCTTTAGCAAAGGTCTTATCCTTATATAGTATCCCAGACAAACACATTAAAGTGATTAGTGCTATGTACGAGAATAATACTGTTGCGATTAAGGTAGGAAATGAGGTTAGCGGCTGGTTTTCTTTTAAATCAGGAGTTAAGCAGAGTTGTGTTCCACCCCCTTTATATGGATCATTTTGATGGACTTTGCCTTAAGAAGCATAGGAAAGGCGATGGGAGGCCACGATACCAATTGGGGAGGAAAATCTCACCTGGACTTAGATTATGCTGTTGATTTAAGCATCCTAGGTGAAAGGATGAGCAAAATGAGCAGAGATTTTGTGAGTTCGGGGTGCTAGAATAGGTTTGAATATTTGTATTAAGAAGACGAAGTCAATAAGGCTTCACCTTTTCATAAGTGAAGATGAAAAGGTGACGTTGGGTAAGGAAAAGATTGATTTGGTTGGTAGCTTGACTTACCTTGGCAGTATTATTAGTATAGACGGTGGGAGCACTAAAATTAAATTAGATTTAAATTAAAATTGGAATAGCCAAGGCCCAGGCTGTTTTTTCACAATTGAAAAATTTTTGGAATAATAGTAAGATATGTCTGCAAACCAAGATTAGAATTTTGAAGGTACAGTAATGACAGCAGTCAAATATGGCTCTGAAGTATGGGTGCTCCGAAAATTGGATGAAGATTTACTAGATGTTTTCCAGAGAAATTGACTACGGACTGGCTGTACGAAAAACAGTAGGATGTACGAAAAATGTCATTCAATCCCGCTTTTTTGGGCTATAATGAAAAAAAGGTTGAGACGGCTAGGGCATGTTCTGCGGATGAAGGATGACAGATTGCCCAAGATCCTTTTTGGCCAACCGTCTAGGGATAAACGGAAAGCAGGTCATCTTTGTCTGGGGTGGGAGGATGTCATAAAACAATTTAAAGAAAATGGGAACTTCCTGGGAGGAAGGCTTTGAATAGATTGGGATGTAGGTGGAGCCTGTGTAGCTGTGTTGACCTTAGGCGGCTTGGTGTTGCGGTGACTTGAAAGCAGTAAAAATAGTAGTAGTCACTGTTTGTTGTTGACACTTTTCGACAATTAGTTTAGTTTTAACACCCTGGATGATTGATCATTTTGAACACCCTGTGCATTTACTACAATAAGTGTAATTTGTTGATAAATATCTAAAACTAGTGAGATTCAAACCAACCCTATTTTTCGATAAGATCTGGGAAGATGGCACCTCTTAATGGTTATGTTGTTTGACAATTTTGTTTAACAGTTTGATTTAACATTTAATGTTGACCCCCTTGTTATTTGATTTAGTTGAGCCCTGTAATAATAATAATTGATTAACAAAAATCTAACATCAGCGAGATCCGATCCAACCCCCTTTTTTCTCTCAAAACTTGGCATGTACCACCAATTATTATTGACAATATGTAAGTATAGTTGGACGTTTTGTTTAGACGGATAGTGTTGGTTTCCTTAATATTTGATCTAGTTGAAACACTGGTACATTCATTTTGATAATTATAATCAGTGGCAGCGTAATAGTGTGGCCTACGGTAAAGGTACATGCTTAGTTATTTATTTATTGAATAACCAGGCGTGTTATTTGTTATTAGCCTTATAATTATTTATTTATTCTTTCCCTCAGAAGCACCTAATATAGAAAGGGTCATCATATAGACTTTATAGGGGCTTTTTACTTTTTACTTTTTAAGAGTAAAAAGTGATCGGAGGGCTTCTAACCGATCGGAGTGCAACGTCTTTAAGAGAAGAAATAATGTTTGCTGAGTTGATACCCCTCCTTACCATTTCAAACTGAACTAATTGTTGGCTCATTTTGCAACCTTATCAAGGACCAGAAATTTAAAATAAGAATCCCTGACCGCTTTGATGATAACAAGAAAGTAAAAGGAAGCTGATGGAGGTTTTTCTACTAAGCAAGGAAAGAAGATAAAGTTTGGTTTCCTGTGAGTTATTTTTAGCTATTCGTCCTGGTCTTTCTGTAAGTTTCTGGATATCAAAGAAAAGAAAAACTGACAAAAATTCAGTATTTCTCTCACATTTATAAAACATAAAAGAAAGGTTTGGAACAGGATGTCATGGTTATCAATAATGTGAAGAAACCAAAGGCTTATAAAAACTATATTTCCTTAGCCTTATCACATTTGATCCCCTAAACTTTTAAAAAATATACCAATTTTTGGTATATTTTTTTAACATTATTATTTATATTTTTTTATTTTTTCAAAACATTTTATATTCAAAAAACGTTTTGAATATAAAGTTAAAACAAAATATATTTAAACAGTGGGTATATTAAAAGAATTGACTTTACATTCTTATTCCCAATGTGCAAGGTTCATTAAGTTTAATGATACCTATCAAAAGCAACAACCCTGAGAAAATTTGCCTGATTTTTATAAAAAGGGGAGAAACATCCCACAAAACTTAAGGAATCTTACCAAAAGTGTACAATCATATCCAGCATATGAGGGAACTTTATCTTAGAGTTTTCAACTTTATCTTAGAGTTTAGTGTTTTTTGCCAGAACAAAGATAACAAATGCGTGTTAATTTATTTATTTTTTTTTAGTTTTTTTTTCTTTGCTCTTCCCAAGGGTGATCGTATCAAACCAGTGGTCCTAGAAGGCTGGGAGTCTTGGTAGGGCCCCCTTCCATGTCCTTTTCCTCAAAATTGTCCATCTAAAATTGAGATAGACACTTTTTTCAGCATTGTTGAAAGACCCAATTATTATGGTTTTGTGGATGACATAACCCTCCAAAGCTCCCGAAGGAAGGGCCGCAAGTTATATAATTTGTCCTTTTTGACTTATAGCATTTGTTATTGGGAAGCATAGAGATATTTTTCAGGGGGTGATTTTCTGGGGATGGATTTTCCATAGGAAGAATTTTCCACTGGGATGAAAGCTTCTGGGGAGGTGATTTTCTAGTGGGGGGGGGATTCACATGGGAGAAATTTGCCAGAATTAATACACAAAATTCGTTTTATTTGTCTTACTTTCTCGTTGGTGACCCCATTTCACGCGTGGAGATACTCTGAGGGAATTATCCGGGGAAAGTTTTCAGCAGATTTAGAATTCTCTGGGGGATTTTTACGGGGGCAGGGGCGTAACTCCGGTATTTTTATCTGGGGGGGGGCAAGAAAGATCCACATCCTAATAGTCAATGGGCATGGACTTTATTATATTTTTTCTCTCCAAAATACTGGGGGATACTGCCTCCTTGACCCCTCCCCTTCCTGAAACGATCCTCTGACGTGGAGAGAAGGGATTTCCCAAGGAACAAATTTTCCTAATGGGAATTATTACCAGAAGCGATTCTCCATGGAGAAATTTTCTGCGGGAGAAAATTCCTTTGGGGGGAGATTTTCGGGGAAAATTTTTTACACAAAAGAGATTCAGTCAAGACCTAAAACATGATCAGACATTAAGTAACAACAAGTTTTTTTTTTCAAATAAAAGTGTGCTAAGGAGTATTTTCAGGCCGAATATTCCGAAAAAAATTTTCAGGGGGGAATTACCAGCGTGGATGAAATTATCCGGAGGTAATTTCCCACGGTGAAAGGATTTTATGCGAGAAGAGCTTTCCATGGAGGAATTTTTCGTGAGGGGGAATTTTCCATTGAGGTGGAGGTGGACTTCCTGGGATTATTTGAAAAGCGATCGAAAATAATATATGAAAAAACAAGTTTTTTATTGTGAAAATGAGGATAAACTTAATGCTTAAACCAACAGAAAGTATTTAGTGTACGAGAGAGGATGCCCTCTTTTCAATACTCCAGTCTTTACGCTAGAGTTCAACCTTTTGTTCCAATCCTTTTAGAACGATTCCTGAAACCCAAGAGCCATTTAATTAAAATAAGAACCTTTTTTAAAAGTACTGAAAAACTTTAGCGGAGAGTGGGTTATCAAAGAGAGGGCAGTCCCCTTGTACACAGATTAATTTCTGTTCATTTAAACCTTTAATGATGTTCTTTACATTCAGTAGAATTTTTTTTTTATTTAGTTACTAAAAAAAACAAAAAAAAACATTCCCGCAAATACTGTTTAAGATTTTGCTATTGCAACTATTTTAACCAAATACCATGCATTAATTAAGGGACTGTTTATGGGGATTTCCGTTGAATTCATGTGTGTGTGTAGTACCTGTAGCCTGGATGCTTCACCGCTCGGCCCCGGCAGTTGACACGTGGTGGGCTTTTATATATGGATTATCATTGTCACTTGTCTTCTAACCAAAGACCTGAGCCTTTTTTTGATGTCTTGAAGTCACCACAGGTTCGTTATAACCAACCTGAAAAAAAAAATACAAATTCTTCCTTTAAAGGCCTGACCTATTTAGACCATCTTTATGGCCAGTCATACTCACTTTCTCGTGGCCGCATGTAATTCTTGCTGCTGCTGATCTTCTAACCGCATATTTCTTTGTTCTCGCTGTGAGATATCTTTTAGCCGCACATTTCTTCGTTCTTGACTTTCATTTCTAATTCGTTCTATTTCTTGCTGTCACATGTATTGTAACCGCATGTTTATTTGATCTTCACTTTTTTTTTAACTTGTTTTAATTCTTTCTGTCGATTACCTTCGCAATGAATTTTTCTTTGTTCTTCACTTTTGTATTTGACTCGTTGTAATAATCTCTGACACAAGTATTCTGATTGTATATTTTTTTGTTCTTCATTTTTGTTTATCTTTACTGTAGATTTTTCTCAATACCCTTTACCTTAGTTGCTTGGATCATTCAGATCTGATCTGATCGGATTGGTCTTATCATGTTTGATGATCTAAGGTCTTAATTTGTCCTCTATTGTCCTCACTAATAATTGCTCTCTTTAATTGCTTTACCTACTCTAGGCATTATGAAACTACTTCAAACGCCTTTTGTAAATAGACTAATTACACTTGATATTTTATACTCAGCTACAGGCACGTACGCGGGATTTTTTTTTGGGGGGGGGCCAAAACTTTTGAAAAAGCAGATTTAAAGTAGCACTTTTTTTTATTTAGTAACTAAATAAATGCAAAAAGCACTTATATCGGAAAATACAGATTAACTTTAATCTGTAGTACTGTAGCGGATGGGGGGAAGAAGACTGAAGCCTCAAAAGTACGTTTTAGGCTCAGGTTAGGTTCATGGCGATTTAGAACCAGTGATTAATCTATTATATCCCACTGAAAGGGAAGTTTTTGGGTTAACAGTGCAATATGGGTGTTGTGGGGGGTAGTTCTTCTATTGCAAAAACATCAATTTTAATGACAAATTAAATAAAAAAAACAAGTTTTTTGAAATGAAAGTAAGGAGCGACATTAAAACTTAAAACGAACAGAAATTACTCCTTATATGAAAGGGGCTTTTCCTCCTCGACACCCCGCTCTTTACGCTAAAGTTTTTTATTGTTTTAAAAAGTAGAGTTGCGAGAGAGAATCAAACTTTAGCACAAGGAGCGGGGTGTCGAGGAGGAAAAGCCCCTTTCATATAAGGAGTAATTTCTGTTCGTTTTAAGTTTTAATGTCGCTCCTTACTTTCATTTCAAAAAACTTGTTTTTTATTTAATTTCTGAAAGTTTTTGAATTAATGCATGTCTGATTTTGTCTCTCCGTACATAAATTATTAAAATGAAATTTGCATATTAATTCTTTTTTTGGCTAAATGGCTTTCTCTTAGTTTTGATCAGACGATTTTGAGAAATAAGGGGTGGTGAAGGAGGCCTAGTTGCCCTCCAATTTTTCGGTTACTTATAAAGGCAACTAGAACTTTTAATTTTTAACGAACGTTTTTATTAGTAAAAAATATCATAACTTAAGAATTAACTTACGTAACAAACTTTTATAGTCTTAATTTTTTATTATGTATATGAGGGGGTTTGTCCCCTCGTTAATACCTCGCTCTTCATACTAAATCTTAAGTTTTGTCCCAATTCTTTAAGAACGACCCCTGAATCAGAAAAGCCGTAGAATAAATAGTTGAAATTACTAAAAATAATTTAGCATAAAGAGCGAAGTATTTATCTCCTTCTAAATACCTCGCTGTTTATGCTAAAGTATTTTTAGAACCCCTCATATGCGTAATAGTCTCTGTTCTTTTTAAGTTTTAATGCTTCTCCTTACTTTCAATTGAAAAAACTTTCTCATGTTTATATTCTCATTGTTTTTTTTTTTTAATCGTAATGCTAGAAAATCCTGCACCCTTTTCATTGAATTTCTCTTCCCCCATGAAATATTCCTACAAGGAAAGATCCTCCCATATAGCCCCCTCCCCTGAACCCCACACCCAAACAAAAAAATCCCCCTGAAAACGTCGGTATACTTCCCAATAACCATTACTGTATGTAAACACTGGTCAAAGTTAGTAACTTGCAGCCCCTCCCCCAGGGACTATGGGGGTAAGTCATCCCCAAAGACATAGTTATTATGGTTCTCGACTATGCGGAACAGAATGGCTATCTCAAAATTTTGATCGGTTGACTTTGGGAAAACAATGAGCGTGGGAGGGGGCCTAGGTGCCCTCCAATTTTTTCGGTCACTTAAAAAGGGCACTAGAACTTTTCTTTTCCGTTAGAATGAGCTCTCTTGAAACACTCTAGGACCACTTGGTCGATACGATGACCCCTGGGAAAAAGAAAAAAAAAACAACAAAAAACAAACAAATAAACACGCACCCGTGATTAGTCTTCTGGCAAAAAATACGAAATCCCACATTTTTGTAGATGGGACCTTGAAATTTTTTCTCTAGGGTTCTCTGATACGTTGAATGCGATGGTGTGATTTTCGTTACGATCCTTTTACTTTTAGGGGGTGTTTTGCCCTGTTTTCCAAAATAAGGCAAATTTTCTCAGGTTCGTAACTTTTGATGACAAAGACTAAATTGAAAAAACTTATATATTTGAAATCAGCATAAAAATCCGATTCTTTTGATATATCTTTTAGCATCGAAATTCCGTTTTTTAGAGTTTCGTTTACTATTGAGCCGGGTCGCTCTTTACTACAGTTCGTTACCACGAACTGTTTGATGATTGTTTCCAAAATTGATCCATTAAAAGCTGTACTTTATCCTGAAAAGGGGGGATAAACACCCTAGTATTAAGGATAATTCTATTTTGTTGTGAAAAGCAAACTCTCTTTACGAAACAAAAGATCGATCGCTAATTACTTCAAAGAGGGTAAAAAGTTAGACAAAAAATTGGTTAATAATTGGGCAGAGACTTGACTGGATAATTGCATGCTGTAAAATCCCAAAAAAAGGCTTCACATGTGTATCTAGATTCCTAATAAATGTCCCAATTTTGCCAGAAATCCCAAGAAACCATGGGGAAATTAAACATTTGAAACCATGGAGAACACTTTCGACAGTTATGATACTTTTCGACAGTTATGTCTGAAATTTTATTTTTTAGTTTAGTTTTGACTGTTATTGACAAGATGTTATTGACAATTTTGTTTAATAGTTTGATTTAACATTTGGTGTTGACCCCCTTGATATTTGATTTAGTTGAGCCCTGTAATAATTATAATTTATTAAGAAAAATCTAACATCAGCAAGATCCAATCCAACCCCCTTATTTCACTCAAAACTTGGCATGTACCACCAATTATTATTGACATTATGTAATTATAGTTGGACGTTTTGCTTAGACGGATAGTATTGGTTTCCTTAATATTTGATGTAGTTGAAACACTGGTACATTCATTTCGATAATTATTATCACTGGCAGCGCGATAGTGTGGCCTGCGGTAAAGGTACATGCTTAGTTATTTATTTATTGAATAACCAGGCGTGTTATTTGTTGTTAGCCTTATTATTATTTATTTATTCTTTCCCCCAGAAGTACCTCATATAGAAGGGGTCGTCATATAGACTTCATAGGAGGCTTATTGGATTGGAAATTGGAAGTTCTTGTGCATTTTTTAAGAGTCAAAAGTGATCGGAGGGCAACGTCTTTAAGAGAAGAAATAATTTATGGTGAGTTGATATCCCTCCCTGCCATTTCAACTGAACTAATTGTTGACTCATTTTGCCACCTTATCAAGGATCAGAAATTTAAAATAAGAATCCCTGACCGCTTTGATGATAACAAGAAAGTAAAAGGAAGCTGATGGAGGTTTTTCTACTAAGCAAGGAAAGAAGATAAAGTTTGGTTTCCTGTGAGTTATTTTTAGCTATTCGTCCTGGTCTTTCTATAAGTTTCTGGATATCAAAAGAAAAAAAAACCAACAAGATTCACTATTTCTCTCACATTTATAAAACATTAAAGAAACGCTAGGATAAGGATGTCATGGTTATCAATAATTTGAATAAACCAGAAGCTTATAAAAACTATATTTCCTTAGCCTTATCACATTTGATCCCCTAAACTTGTAAAAAATACACTAGTCCCCCATCAGTCAAAACAAAATATATTAAAACAGTGGGTATATTAAAAGAATTGATTTTATATTCTGATTCCCAATGCGCAAGGTTCATTAAGTTTAATGACACCTATGAAAAGCAACGACCCTGAGAAAATTTGCCTGATTTTTAAAAAGGGGAGAAACATCCCCCAAAGCGTATGGAATCTTACCGAAAAGTGTATCATCATATTCAGGATATGAGGGAACTTTATCGTAGAGTTTTCAACCTACCTCTCTTCTTTAAAAATGCAGAGTTTCGTATTTTTTGCTAGAACAAAGATCACGAATGCGTGTTTATTTATTTATTTGTTTTTAGTTTTTTCTTTGCTCTTCCCAAGGGTGACCGTATCGAACCAGTGGTCCTAGAGGGTTGGGAATCTTGGTAGGGCCCATGTCGTTTTCCCCAAAATTGTCCCATAAAAATTTTGAGATAGACATTTTGTTCAGCATAGTTGAAACACCCGATTACTATGGTTTTGGGATGACATAACCCTCCAGAGCTCCCGAAGGAAGGGCCGCAAGTTATATAATTTGTCCTTTTTTACTTATAGCATTTGTTATTGGGAAGCATACAGATATTTTTCAGGGGGTGATTTTCTGAGGATGGATTTTCTACAGGAAGAATTTTCCATTGGGATGCAAGGTTCTGGGGGGCTGATTTTCTAGGGGGGGGGGGGGTTCACATGGGATAAATTTCCCAGAATTAATACACAAAATTCGTTTTATTTGTCTTACTTTCTCGTTGGCGGCCCCATTTCAGGCGTGGAGATACTCTGGGGGGATTGTCCAAGGAAAGTTTTCAGCAGATTTAGAATTCTCTGGGGGATTTTTACGCGGGGCAGGGGTGCAACTCCAGTATTTTTATTGGGGGGGGGGCAAGAAAGATCCACATCCCAATAGTCAAGGGACATGGGCTTTATTATATTTTTCTCTCCAAAATATTGGGGGATACCGCCCCCTTGACCCCTACTCTGGATTTCCTTGGATTTCCCAAGGAAGAAATTTTCCTAATGGGAATTATTACCAGAAGCAATTCTCCGTAGAGAAATTTTCTGCGGAAAAAAATTCCTTTGGGGGAGAACACAGAGGGGATTCAGTCTTGACCTAAAACACGATCAGAAATTAAGTAACAACAAGTTTTCTTTTCGAATAAAAGGGTGCTAAGGAGTATTTTCAGGCAGAATCATCCGCAAAAAATTTTCGGGGGGGATATATCAGCGTGGATGATATTGTCCGGAGGCATTTTCCCACGGTTAAAAGATTTTATGCGAGAAGAACTTTCCATGGAGGAATTTTTCGTAGGGGGAATTTTCCACTGAGGTAGATGTGGACTTCCTGGGAGTATTTGAAAAGCGATTGGAAATCAAGTATTAAAAAACGGGTTTTTTATTGTGAAGATGAGGAGAAAATTAATGCTTAAAATCAACAGAAAGTATTTAGTGTACGAGAGAGGATGCCCTCTTCTCAATGCCCCAGTCTTTACGCTAAAGTTCAACCTTTTGTCCCAATCCTTTTAGAACGATTCCTGACAACCAAGAGCCGTTTAATTAAAATAATAACCTTTTTTAAAAGTACTGAAAAACTGTAGCGGAGAGTGGGCTATCGAAGAGGGGGCGGCCCCCTTGTATACAGATTAATTTTTGGTCGTTTTAACCTTTAACGTTGTTCCTTACTTTCAGTGGAATTTTTTTTTTAATTTAGTTACTAAAAAAAAGAAAAAAGAAAAAAAAACATTTCTACAAATACTGTTTATGATTATGCTATTACAACTATTTTAACCAAATACCATGAATTAATTAAGGGCCTGTTTATGGAGATTTTCAAATATTGAATTTTTTTTAGCCCCTATATATATATATATATATATATATATATATATATATATATATATATATATATATATATATATATATATATATATATATATATATATATATATATATATATATATATATATCTGTATGTGCGTGTGTGTGTGAGTGTAGTACCGGTAGCCTGGATACTTCACCGCTTGGCCCCTGCAGTTGGCACGCGGTGGGCTTTTATATATGGATTATCATTGTCACTTGTCTTCTAACCAAAGACCTGAGCCTTTTTTTATGTCTTGAAGTCACCACAGATTCAAAAAAAAAATACAAATTCCTCCTTTAAAGGCCTGACTTATTTAGACCATCTTTATGGCCAGTCATACCCGCTTTCTCGCGGCCGCATGTAATTCTTGCTGCTGCTGATCTTCTAACCGCATATTTCTTTGTTCTCTCTGTGACATATCTTTTAGCCGCATATTTCTTCGTTCGTGACTTTCATTTCTGATTTGCTCTACTTCTTATTGTCATATGTATTGTAACCGCATGTTTATTTGATCTTCACTTTTTTTTAAACTTGTTTTAATTCTTTCTGTCGATTATCTTCGCAATGAATATTTCTTTGTTCTTCACTTTTGTATTTGACTCGTTGTAATATTCTCTGGCACAAGTATTCTGATTGTATATTTCTTTGTTCTTCATTTTGTTTATCTTTAGTGTAGAATATTTTTCAATACCCTTTATCTTAGCTGCTTGGATCATTCAGATCTGATCGGATCGGATTGGTCTTGTCATGTTTGATGATCTAAGGTCTTAATTTGTCCTGTATTGTCCTCATTATAATTACTCTCTTTGCTCGTTTTACCTACTCTAGGCATTATGAAACTAATTCAAACGTCTTTTGTAAATAGACTAATTACACTTGATATTTTATACTTAGATAACTTCCTTTTGTAATGACATAAGCTTCGTAGACATAAAAACGATAAGTTCATTATTGGGAGGGGGGAAAGATATAATTTGTTCTCTTTAAATGTACTCATAAATATGAGGTCAAGCCTACGATTTTTCACTGATTTTTCCCAATGTTCTCATAACCCTTTACGCTTAGATTTTTACAAATACCTTTGTTGGGTATTTCAATGAAAATTATCTTTTGGTACTATCTTTAGAAAAATTGGTAGAAGAACAAAGTACCTTCACCCTAGACTTTGGAAAAAATAAATCCCTATCCCTCAGCACCAATTTCTGAATTAGCAATACTGAGTAGCATTGCGTGCAAAATTGGCAGGTCTACCGAGTAACCCAGCTTAGCATCAAGTATGGAGGATATCAAGTATTAACAATACCGAAATACCATTATTTCCACCACTCCTCCCTAGACGCATTTTAGATCTATTCATAAATGAGTTCCACAATTTTTACGATTTCTCTTTTATTTTTGTATTTTTTTAAAATCTAAATGACTGTTTGAGTTTTGGCTTAACCATTCGAACAATTAGATTTCATTTACCGCATTCTTTGTGATTTAAAAACATATTAAGAGCCTTGCTCGCAGTTAGATGATTATTTATTGAGTTTAAATAAAGTGACTAAATTGAATCAGTAGCATAAATCATATTGGGTGAGGAGGGAGATGTCAAAAAAGAAAATTTTGGGACAAAGTTACTTTTGAAAGAGCTAGGTGTCTTTCAGACTAATTTAAATTTTGAGTGTATGCAACAATTTGTTTGAGTTTCAGATTATCTTACGCATTATGACTGTGATTTCTTTCCATGTTTCCTTATGCCAAGTCTCAAATTTTAATATTTTACAAACTAGTAAAGCTTAAAAAAAGGTCTATATCATGGTCCTGTATTTTCTGTTTATTTTCGATTGTATACCTTTGCTCAAAAACTAATGGAAAAGTTAAATCAGTAAATAAGTGCTCTGGCCTCTAATTTTGGGCCTACATCCTCTGCTGTGTAAAACTAAACAACTTTCTAAATTGACTTTGTAAATTCTATTTCTGTTTAAATAAATCACAAATTTCCATTAAGACAGTAAATAAGTAAATTGATACGTCATTTTTTATTTTCAATGGGTAACGATACATTTTTTTCTTTTACCAAACCAAATTTTACTATTGTTTGTTAATTATTTACCTAGCAGATACGTGAATTTGCAAAAATGGGAGAATTGCGTGCATTGTTGCCAGTCAACCAGTACAGCTTTGTGTTTGGGACTATTTTTAGGTATCCTTCCGACTTAATATGGCAAGGATTGTGGTATTATAGCCAGAAAGACTTCTTGTTTCGAGTCGTTTATATCAAACAAAAGAACAAACTAGTTTCAAAATTCTCAGGTATTTTACTAGTTTGAATTAAAACAATAAAATTATTTCTCAGACACCATAAATACTTTGCAGTTTACATAATGACTTTATTTTTGACTCGCTCAGATTCTCGGTGTAGCTTGTCTTCTAAACGTGGGTGTGCTAACCAAACAAATTGTCTTCTAATCAAAACTAACTTTGCCAGCGTTTTTAAATTCTTTTGCTCCGACGGGTGCAAGACTGTCAAAGAATACACAAGCTATTCGAGGACATTGTGTGGAGTGTTGCCACCTCAACACACTGCTTTGGGATGTGGAAATCTAAAAAAGTAATATCTTTTTGGTGTTATTCGAAATTGAATGGCGTAAAGTTTGTGCTATGCTAGAAAGAAGCGCTGTTTTTTCTTTATGACATCAATACCCTTAATTGTGAAGAATCATGATATATTTTTCTTAAAGAGAATAACTTGCTGCAAATATTCACTTCCCATATTAAGCAGCCAAAGAAAGACAACCAAAGCAAAAAAGCAGTAATCGTGAGAAACCATAGATTAAACAACAATTAAATAAGTAAATAGAAATAACTTTAAATGAATTGAACAACCAAAAGTAACAAGAATTTAACAGATTGCTTCAAAATCTGAGGGGTTTGGACGCGTCACTGTTTCAATTATAATTTTATTTTTTAAGCCAAACAAGTTTTTACTTTTCGTTAAGGCAAAAAATCAGTTTTCATCGGGAGCCAGTAGGTTTCAGGATGAAATTCGCATTAAAAAAGCTTGAAAAGAAAAATATAACTTGTGTGATCATGGACAGGATAGATTAACAGCAAAGGGTAAATCTCCAGCATTTTTATTGGGGGAGGGGTCCATATCCAGATAGTCAAGGGGCATGGGATATATCATTAATTTGTTTCTCCATATTATTTTGAGGCAATTGCCCCCCCCCCCTCTTAGGCATCCCTGGGTATCGGTCTTGGATCTACAAAAATGCGAGGAAGAAATATACCTCTTTATACTGAGTCTCAAGACCGCTTCGTAGCTACACGTCATGTTTGCATCGTAAGCGAGGAAATTCATTTCCTCGCTTAAAGTGAGGAAGTGAAGAAGAGCACTTTCAGTGCTGCCACATCATCAAAACAAATGTATTCACCTTACATCCGGTCTGAGTCACAGGCGACATATACCGTACTAACTACAGACCGCGCTACTGTACTAAATGTCATGTGCCTTCAATAATTTTCTTTTACTTGTTTTGTATTTTTTTTTTCTCGGTAACTCTCAACACAAGATATTGTCATAAGAACTAAACAGGAGGGGGGGGGTATCCGATGCAAAATATGAAAATTATCTGTTTGAGAGCTAAAATTGATTACAGGGCAGCTAGTATTCTCACATGTCGTTTGTCCTCTCCAGGCACCCTTATAAATATCCGTGTCACCGAATCAAGGTTATAAATGCTCAGATGTAGTTTGCTCAAAATAAACAAAAAATTTAATTAGTATGCCTCTGTGGCTGGAGACAATCTGCACATTCGAAAATGGCTCAATAAAGGTCCTTAATATTTGTTCACAAGTTTACGTTCAAGTGCGCTCTATTGCTAACAAAATATTACAACAAAATTCCAATAAAAAAAAAACACCTGTAGTTGAGTAGCTAATGATACTACTTAAAATAATTAACAAAGCATAGAAACACTATTAAAAAATACCGTAAGAAAATCATAAAATTTAACAAATTACATCTAAAAGCCAATACAAAAAAAAACAATATAACACTATAAAAACCAATATAAAAACTATCGTCAACAATTCTACGTAATAAAATCAACGATTTTACAATCAAACAGTTCGTGATAACAAACTGTAAGTAAGGAGGGCCTCTCCCAATTTGATAATAATAGATAAATCAACAGAATTATCTTTTAATACTGATTCCAAATGCATTAGATACACAAGATCGTAAATATTTCAGATCAAGTTAAATGTTAGCTATCAAAAGCTGCGAGCCTGAAATAATTTGCGTTATTTTCAAAAAAATGGGGAAACCCTCAAAAAGTCAAGCAATCGTCATGAAAATCCCACCATCAGATTCAGCATATAAGATTAAGGAATCCTACTAATTAATTCTAACAATAAAAAAGTGAAAATAGATCTTTTGCTAAGATAGTTTTTTTAATAGAAAGGGCAATAAAAGTCTGGTTTGGCGTTCCATCAAGTTATGAACCTTAGGATTGTTCACTAGGTCAAAGATCTCCCGCAATTGTTTAGGGGTCTGCTTATAAAACGGCGAACGAACCTGCGTATATTAAAAGATATCTTATATTACAAGGCTGTAAAACAGTTTATCTACACGAGAAATTCAATTAAGTAGATAGCCCTAGTAGCAGTATTAGCAAAGATGGTGGATGCAGTGGGATTAAAATAAGAATTAAAATAGCCAAAGTCCAAGGTGTTCTTTTTCAAAAGTTTTGAAGAATACTAAGTGACTTTAATTCAAAATATTGAAGGCGACGGTAATGCTAATAGGTGAGGTTCTGAAGCGTCGGAGTATCGAATGGCTAAGGAAGATTTGGTAAGGGTTTCCCAGAGGATTTGTCCAAGGCTTAGGATAGGCTTAGGTACTTGTTTGAATGAATGTATATCAAATTAATAAGCTTAGCCATGAATGCAGTCCAATCTAATTTTTTAGGGCTTTAACCAATGGAAGATTACGTTTGTTTGGCCACCTTTCATGGATGAAGAATTACAGATTGACAAAGATATTGTTTTTGACGATTCATCCAGGGCCATACAAGCATTACGACGTCCCCGAATATTGCGGAAAGAAGTCATATGGAAAGTATTAAACGAAAATTAAAACTTCACGGGAGGAGCTAAAGAATGAAGCTTAGAAACGATAGGGATAAATAAGAAATGTACCAGTCACTCCTTACCTAAGGCGTTTTACTGCTTCAGATAGTTGTTAGTAGTCAGCTGTGTTTCAACACAATTATCACACGCAAAGAGTCAGTCTAATTTAGAAGGGGGGAGAGAAAGCCTTCAGGAATGCCCAGTTAATAAAAAATAAATGATATCTATATTACTGCAAAATTTTGAACAGTTTCATGTGTCGTTAATAAAATGTACTGTAATTGCTTTCTTTGTTTTTCCGTATTAGAGCCCCGTCTATTGGAATGGACGTAGAGAAGAAGGGGCAGAGGGGGGGCCTAAAACTTCACATTTACACCATATATTAACGAGAAAGAGTCGTCCGTTGGAATTTCTCTGTTGCAGGTTCACTGGTAGATGGTTGAAAAAGCTGGAAAAAAACAGAAATTTCCAAACACCGTTTCTGATATCGATATTTACGTTTCGATATTCAATATTGATTTTTGGCCCGATATTTGGATCCATTAATTTTAATATTTAATTTCACCCATCTTTAAAATTTTGAATTGAATTTTTAGAACAAGAAGCTCTTGTCTAACAGTAATGCAATTTGTGTCAAATCGCTTTAATAGTGTTTATGTTTTCTGGAAATTGGAAGTAGGATAGTGGGTTTAATATATTATAGTATTGCAAAAAGACAATAAGAGTATAGTAATCCAAGAAGATTAAAGCTGAAGCTAATTGATGGTTTATGATTTTTGGTGATTATATATGAATAAGGTTTTCAAAGGGTTAAGACAGAACTTGCTGGCGATGTGAGATCTTGTGACCTTACCTTTGTTCCGCCTGTGCCTCCAGTGATAGGAGGTTAATCAGCCCTCCTCCCACGCCCCCTTTTCCCCGAAGACAGCTTGTCAATATTTTTACATGGCTCTTTTTTTCAGCATAGTTGAAAGGCTAAGTAACTGGGCCACTGGGTAGGTGACCCCTCCCACAGAGCCCTGGGACAAGGGCTGTATGTTATGCAATTGGCTCATTGTCTTATATTGTTATCAGGAAAGGGGAGACATATTTGAACTTGGGTGTGCAATAGCCAAAGGATAATTAGGTGAGTTTTTCAGGGAATATTGCGGTGAGAAAATAAATTAATAAAAAATTAAATAAAGAAAAACTTTCTGCCTCCAGGTTGTCAAAAAGTCGCATCTCAGGAAGGCTTAGGGCATTAAGTTATAACTTTTAGGGTAATGATAAGGAAAATTCTCAATTGACTAAAAAGCAATGTTCACAGGTATGAAGGTGGAAATCACAGCGAATGTTGAGGGGAATTTGAACTGAATCAGAACGCAGTATGTGCAGGTTGTCAAAAGAAAGTATCAGCAACAGCTTAGGAGGGGCTTGTAGCATTAAGTTGAAACTTATAGAGTATGTTCTGGGAAATGCTGAACTAACCAAAAGCAACTTTGTTATGGTACTACAATTGCACTTGCTGCTACTACTACTACTACTACTACTACTACTACTACTACTAAACAAATACAACGTAGAGACAATAGGGAAAATTTCAAGACAGTGGAAATTATTTCTGTAGATATTTCGGCCCTATGTCCAAGGGCCGTCTTCAGCACAATACAAGAATAAGATAGAAACTATATATATATATATATATATATATATATATATATATATATATATATATATATATATATATATATATATATATATATATATATATATATATATATATATATATATATATATATATATATATATATATATATATATATATATATATATATATATATATATATATATATATATATATATATATATATATATATATATATATATATATATATATATATATATATATATATATATATATATATATATATATATATATATATATATATATATATATATATATATATATATATATATATATATAAAAGAACTTACATCAAATTGTGAGGATTAAAACTGAATAATTAAAAACACTTTTTAAAACTTTTTTTAAAAATAGCCCTAACATCCTTGCTTCAACGAAGTTCAACCAGGCCTGGCGAAAAGAATGAAATGAGAATATAAGCTCATTCAAACTGAAGAGAATAAAATGATTAGATGCAATTTCTTAAAGCTAATCTTGCTTGTTTAGCAGCCTGTCTCAAAGGCCTTTTCGTAGTTGGTTCAGTACTATTATAAATCGGTAGTATAATGTTTTGTTAGATCATTTTTAATTAAATTTGAGTATAAAGAATTTAATGAGTATTCCCCCAAGTCCCTGTTCAAAGAAATATTATTATTTGTTTTGAGATTAATTTCGATTGATTCTCGAACCACCTGTTTTATTCCCAAATCATTACTAATGAGTGAAGAGTTTTCAAAAAGTATCATGTGGGACGGATTATTAAATATATGCCAACCTAAAGCAGAATCAAAGGATTTGTTGGAACTATTTGAAATTAAGGCCTTGTCTATGTCATTTTTATGCTGTTGTAACCGTTTGTCTAGATTCTGATGGGTCCTGCCGACAAAGTATTTTCCGCCATCACATGGTATTTGATAGACCCCTCTTTGGCAAGTAACTGGGGTCTTATCTTTACCCGAGTTTAAGAAATTGATGATTTTAAAATTATTAGTAAAAACTACGTACAGATTATTTTTTGAGCAAATATTTTTTAATTTTGTTGTGATCTTTGGGATATACGGAAGATAGACAATATTTGAGGGCTTATCAGTAGCCTCACATTGTGAAGTATCTTCTTCGATTTTACAAGAATGTCTTTTTATTATATGGTTAATTATTTTATTGACAAAAGGAATGGGGTATCCATTACCAAAAAGAATATCTCTGATAAAGTTTATTTCTGCATTTATGTATGAATTGGAGCAAATATTCAGGGCACGATCAATGAGGGAAGTTACAACTGCTCTTTTAACTAGTGGGGGGTGATTTGAATTAAAGTGAAGATATCTATTGTTTTGTGTTGGCTTTCGATATAAGGTAAAATCCAGTTCATCAGAATTATGAATTAATACATATAAAAACGGAAGTTTATTTTCAATTTCAACTTCTAGGGTGAACTGCAAATTTTGGTCATAAGTGTTAAGATGATCTAAGAAGCCCCGAAGCTCAGCTTCCCCATAAATCCAAAGTGAAATTACGTCATCCATGTAACGACCCCAATAGACGTGTTTTAAAAAATAAGAATTCAATGCCCAATTCTCAAGATTCTCGACGTAAATATTTGCTAGTAGCCCTGATAAAGGTGCTCCCATGGGTAACCCATTTTTTTGCTGATAAAAAGAATCGCAAAATTGAAAATACATAGAAAACTTATTACAAATTTTAACAAGAGTCATTAAAACTTCACAATCAATTCCTGTCGCTGAAGTCTCGATCAAGTGGTAATTTTCTTCAATTTTGTTTTTTTAATAATTCCTCTGAAATAGTTACATCTATATTTGTATACATTGAAACAATGTCGAAACTACTAACTATTGTGTTTTCTGAAATACTTGTGTTGCTAAGTTTTTTAACCAATTCTGCCGAGTTATGAATGTAGGAATTTTGAGAATACAATAAAGGTTTGAAAGCTGTACAAAGCCATTTTCCAATATTGGCAGCGGGGGCTTAAAAGAATATATATATATATATATATATATATATATATATATATATATATATATATATATATATATATATATATATATATATTATATATATATATATATATATATATATATATATATATATATATATATATATATATATATATATATATATATATATATATATATATATATATATATAGTTTCTCTCTTATTCTTGTATTGTGCTGAAGACGGCCCTTGGACATAGGGCCGAAATATCTACAGAAATAATTTCCACTGTCTTGAAATTTTCCCTATTGTCTCTACGTTGTATTTGTTTATTATGGAAAGGCAGTGTGGTCTTCGTCGCTATTTACTACTACTACTCTTACTATTACTGCAACTACTACTGCTACCGCTTATTATTACTGCTGCTACTGCTGCTACTACTACTATTACCAGTACTACTACTACCACTACCACTACTACTACTACTACTACTACTACTACTACTACTACTACTACTACTACTACTACTACTACTACTACTACTACTACTACTACTACTACTACTACTACTACTACTACTACTACTACTACTACTACTACTACTACTACTACTACTACTACTACTACTAGTACTACTACTACTACTACTACTACTACTACTACTACTACTACTACTACTGCTACTACTACTACTACAACTACTACAACTAATACTCTTACTACTGTTGCTAAAACTACTTTTAAAAATAAGGGTAGGATGACAATTTCACGAAACGGCTTAAGACAGCTTAGGGTATTAAGTTTTATACTCTCAGGGTATGTTGAGGTGGATGTTGAAAAATATTAACAGAAAGCGCTACAAACACACTACCACTAATTCTACTGCTACTAATACGACTTTTTCTACTACTTGGGCTAAGGGTATTAAGGTGTAAGGATATCAAGGTGTATGTATTTCAGTAATATTTTAGCAACGATTTTGAGCATTAAGTTGGAACTTTCAGGATACGACGAGGGAGATGGTTAACTAACTAAAAGGTTTTACCTCCATACTACTTCTGTTATTGATGCTAATGATATTAAGGTGAAAGTTATAGGAATGTTTTGAGGGTGTTTCAACTAGATCTAGAAACACTATGTGCATGTAGGTCTCCAAAAAGGAATATAAGCAATATAATAGGAACAGCATAGAGTATTAAGTTGAGACTATTGGGGTATGGTGCGGATATGTTGAAATAACAAGAAAGAGACAATATGAAAACTACTAGTGTTACTATTACTAGTACTACTATTGTTATTACTACTACAACTCCCAATGCTTCTACTATTACTTCTGCTGCTAATACTGCTACTATGACTAATGCTAAGAGTATCAAGTGAAGGGAATGTTGAAAGGGATGTTGAGCTCAATCAAAAGAGAATATGTTGATCTTTGAGCCAACCAAAAGACGCAAGAGATACATATTACTACTACTGTTACTTTTACTGCTATCCCTTGTACTACTACTAGCGATAAGGCTATTAAGAAGAAATATTAAGGAAATCCTGAGGAGGGTTATGAGTTAAATTGAAAGATGCAATTTGTATGCAGGTTCTTAAAAGGGTGTATCAGCAATATCCCAGGAATTTCTTGAAAAATTAAGCTCAAAGTTTCAAGGAATTTTGAGTCGGATGTTGAACTAATAAACAGGCACTACGTACATGCTACTACTGCTAATACTAGTAGTAACAGTACTATTGCTGCTGCTACTACTATTACTAAGCTAATGGTATTAATGAGTAACTTTCATAGACTATTCAGGGGATTGTTTGACTATATTGAAAGACTTGTACACTCAGGTTATCAGCAAAACGTGTGAAAAATATCTCAGAAACGGCTTAAAGTATTAAGTATAAATTTATCAGGGCATGATGAGAAGATGTTAAACTAACCAAAAAGGGACACCTTAAATACCTCTACTGTTAGTGCTATTAATGGTACTACTGGTAACACTACTACTACTCCCCTTTCCCTTACTAGAACTTCTTCTACTATAACTATTATAATTGTTGATGCTAAGGCTATTAGGTAAAACTTCCAGGAAATGGGAAGGGCAATGCTGGACTTAATCAAAACGCACTATGTATATGCAGGTTGTCAAAAGGGCGCATCAGCATTATCTAAGGAACGACTTAGAGCACTAAGGTGATGATTTCGGTGCATTTTGAGCTACATACTGAACCAAATCAAAACGTATTATATACGAGTAGGTCAATTACATAGGTGGGGTACGTTAAGACTGGAATTAGAGTCTAAAGTAGAAAATTCCAAGGAAAGTTTACGTTGGTACAAAAATAAAACTGCAAAAATGTGGAATTTGCTATTTTTGCCCAGAAGAAAGATCATGGATGCGTGTTTATTTGTTTTTTTTCTTGTTTTTTTTTCCAGGGGTGATAGTATTAAAATAATGGTCCTAGAAGGCTGAGTTAGGGTGTATTTGAATGTAAATTAAATGTTATGCTGCCTTTTTAATAAAAAAAATTAATTAGAAAATTAATTGAAAAAAATTCCACACAATAAATTTGTCAAACAGTTCGTGGTAACGAACTGTAGTAAGGAGCGACCTGGCTCAATAGTAACCACAACTCTAAAAAATGAAATTTTGATACCAATACCTACATCAAAAGAATCGTATTTTAATGCTGATTTTAAATATATAAGTTTCATCAAGTTTAGTCTTACCCATCAAAATTTACGAGCCTGAGAAAATTTGCGTTATTTTAGAAAATAGGGGGAAACGCCCCCTTGAAGTCATAGAATCTTAACGAATCACACCATCAGATTCAGCGTATCAGAGAACCCTACTGTAGAAGTTTCAAGCTCCTATATACAAAAATGTGGAATTTTGTATTTTTTGCCAGAAGGCAGATCACGGATGCGTGTTTATTTGTTTTTTTGTTTTTTTTCCCCAGGGGTGATCGTATCGACCCAGTTGTCCTAGAATGTTGCCAGAGGGCTCATTCTAACGGAAATGAAAAGTTCTAATGCCCTTTTTAAGTGACCGAAAAAATTGGAGGGCACATAGGCCCCCTCCCACGCTAATTATTTTACCAAAGTCAACGGATCAAAATTTTGAGATAGCCATTTTATTCAGCGTAGTCGAAAAACCTTATAACTATGTCTTTGGGGACGACTTACTCCCCCACAGTCCCCATGGGAGGGGCAACAAGTTACAAACTTTGACCAATGCTTACATATAGTAATGGTTATTGGGAAGTATACAGGCGTTTTCAGGAGGATTTTTTTGGCTGGGGGAGGGGTTGAGAAGAGGGGGATATGCTGGGGGAACTTTCCATCGATAATTTGTCATGGGGGAAGAAAATCTCCATGAAGGGAGCGCAGGATTTACTAGCATTATTTAAAAACACAATGAAAAAATAAATATGAAAAAATCTTTCAGCTGGAAGTAAGGAACAGCATTAAAACTTAAAACAAACAGAAATTATTACCCATTTGAGGGGCTCACCTCCTCCTAATACCTCGCTCCTTACGTTAAAGTATTTTTAGTAATTTCAACTATTTATTCTACGGCTTTTGTGATTCTGGGGTCATTCTTAATGAATTGGGACAAAATTTAAGCTTTAGTGTAAAGAGCGAGGATCTGACAAGGGGGCGAACCCCCTCATATATTTCATAAAAATATGAGAATACAAAAGTTCTTTACGTAAGCTAATTTATAAGTTACGTAAATCTTTTACTAATAAAAATATTCGTAAAAAATTAAAAGTTCCAGTTGCCTTTTTAATTAACCAAAAAATCGGAGGGCAACTAGGCTACCTCCCCCGCTCTTTTTTTCTCAAAATCATTCGATCAAAATTATGAGAAAGCCAATAGCCAAAAAAAAAAAAAAATGCAAATTTCGTTTTAATTATTCCTCTGCGGAGAGCCAAAATCAAAACATGCATTGATTCAAAAACGTTCAGAAATTAAATAAAAAAAACTTTTTTTTTTTAACTGAAAGTAAGGAGCGACATTAAAACTTAAAACGAACAGAAATTACTTCGTATATGAAAGAGGCTGCTTCCTCATCAACGCCCCGCTCTTTACGCTAAAGTTTTTTACTGTTTTAAAAAGAAGAATTGAGAGACAGAGTCAAACTTTAGCGTAAAGAGCGGGGCGTTGATGAGGAAGCAGCCTCTTTCATATACGAAGTAATTTCTGTTCGTTTTAAGTTTTAATGTCGCTCCTTACTTTCAGTTAAAAAACTTGTTTTTTTTTATTTAATCAAAGGAAAAGAGCCACGTTAAAGCCAAGCCGAGCAAAAACAAAGTCAAATAGTTCTTGAAGCGCAAAATAATCATAAATCACGATTAACAAACAAGTGAAACCTAAAACAAACAGAAATTTGTTTTCTGTTTCGACTGCAACTACGGCAGCTAACCTGACTAGTTGCTGCTGTGACTTTTTGCAACTGTGGAAACTTGCAAGTTCGATAACTTGTGACTGTTACAGATTGTGACTGCAGATATTTACAACTGTGGACTGCTTGTAACTTTGAGTGTGACTAATTATGAGACTACTTACAGCCAGAACCAGTTTCTTTCTGTGAGTACATGTGGCTTTGATTGCGGCTGCCTGTGACTGTGAGTTCTTGGTACTGCGACATCTCAAATGTTTGTCTTTTATAACGTTAATAGATACAAAATTGTTGAAACTTTCTGGAATAAATATTATTATATATCAAACTGTCACGGTATATTTCATTATTCTTTTCGTTAGTTTTCATGGTAATTTCTTTTTTTTTGTGTGCGTTTATGATAAATAACTAACAAACGCCTGAGAATAAAATTGCTTCTAGTCAATTGCAAATGTGGTTCAATCCCGCTTTCTGGGGCTATAATAAAGAAAGGTTGAGATGGCTAGGCCACGTTCTATGGATGAAGGATGACAGATTACCGAAGAATGTCCTTTTTGGCCAACCGTCTGGGGCTACACGAAAGCAGGTCGTCCTTGTCTGGGTTGGGAGGATGTCATAAATAAAGATTTAAAGGAAATGGGAACTTCTTGGGAGGGTGTAAGGAGGGAGGCTTTAAATAGATTAGGTTGGAGGAGGAGCGTGCGTAGCTGTGTTGGCCTCAGGCGGCTTGGTGCTGCAGTGAGTTATTAGTAGTAGTAGTAGTAGTGATCCTTAGGGTATCCTTAGGATCAGTATCCTTAGGGTTTTAGGGGACCCATGTTTAAACATTCCCCCTTTTCCAAAAAAACAACCCTATCTAAGAATTATGACAATTTGTGTAACTCACAGCCCTTTCCCCGGGGACTTAGGGAGCTATTTCATCCCTGAAGGCATAGTAATTGGCCCTGTTGACTATATTGCTTAAAATAGCGTTAGCTAATTTCGATCGCAGATCACTGGGAGAGGGCAGCAAAAAGGGCCATCTGTTAAATGTCCTTGTCTCATTCCAGTGTCTTATTATTGCATGTGTTTTAAGGTTTTATAACAGTCCAGCGTTTATTATTGTATTGTGTAACCCACTAAGAGCCAAGCTTCTTGGGCCAAGCAACCATTTTTACGTTTGTAATTGTTTTTTGACTATTAACAAATGATTGATTCATTGAATGATTGAGGGGGCTGGCTTTCCGCCAATCACTTCTGGCTCTTAAAAAAGGGAAACAGAATTTCCGTATTCAATCAAAAGTGCCCCTTCACTCTTTACTTTACTACTACGCTACCTATGATTTATTGTATATACCCGGTGTTATGTACTGTTAATATGTAAAATGTAAAATGCCAAAATATATTTCAAATTTTGGGCCAGTAGATTGATTAAAAGCCATTTTTTCTTTTGTATAGGATTTAAAACAGTGCGCAGAACAAAAAATGTTGATCTACAACATTTCGTATCAAACAGTTTGCGGTAACGAACTGCAGTAAGGAGCGACCCGGCTCAATAGCAAACAAAACTCTAAACAACTGAATTTTGATACTAAGAGATACATTAAAAGAATCGGATTTCTATGCTGATTTTCAATATATAAGTTTCATCCAATTTGGTCTTACTCATCAAAAGTCACGAGCCTGAGAAAATTCGCCTTATTTTGGAAAATAGGGAGACATAGCCCCTGAAAGTCACAGAATATTAACGAAAATCACATCATCGCATTCAGCGTATTGGAGAACCCTATTGTAGAAGTTTCAAGCTCCTATCTACATAAATGTGAAAATTCGTATTTTTTGCCAGAAGATCGATCACGGGTGCGTCAACCATGTGGTCCTCGAATGTCGCAAGAGGGCTCATCCTAACAGAAATTAAAAGTTATAGTGCCCTTTTTAAGTGACCAAAAAATTGGAGGGCACATAAAAATTGGAGTGTGGGAGGAAACCTCCCACACTCAATTTTTTCCCAAAGTCAATAAATCATTAATTTTGAGATAGCCATTTTTTTCAGAATAGTCAAGAAACATAATAACTATGTCTTTGGGGATGACTTACTCCCCCTCAGTCCCTGGGGGAGGGGCTGCAAGTTACAAACTTTGACCAGTGTTCACATACAGGAACGGTTATTGGGAAGTGTACAGATTTGTTCAGGGAAATTATGTTGGTTGGGGGCTTAAGGGTAGAGGGCTACGATGGAGCATCTTTCCTTGGAGGAATTTGTCATGCGGGAAGAGAATTCAATGAAGGGGGCGCAGGATTTTCTAGCATTATTACGAAAAAACAGTGAAAAAAAAATATGAAAAAGTTTTTTTCTACGAAAGTAAGGAGAAGCATTAAAACTTAAAACAAACAGAAATTATTACACATATGAGGGTTCTTCTCCTCCTCAATACCTCGCTCTTTACGCTAAAGTATTTTTAGTAATTTCAACTATTTGTTCTACGGCCTTTGTGATTCAGGGGTCATTCTTAAAGAATTGGGACATAATTTAACCTTTAGCGTAATGAGCGAGTTATTAACGAGGGGACAAACCCCCTCATATACATAAAAAAAATATACGAATATAGAAGTTTGTTAAGTAAGTTAATTCTTAAGTTACGTATACTTTTTACTAAGAAAAATGTTCGTTAAAAATTAAAAGTTCTAGTTGTCCTGTTTCAGTAACTGAAAAATTGGAGAGCAACTAGGCCTCCTCCCCCGCCCCGTTTTTCTCAAAATCCTCTGATTAAAAGTAAGAGAAAACCATTTAGCCAAAAGAAAAAAGAATTAATATGCAAATAATTGCATACTATATATGCAATATATTACATATGCATATACTATATATGCAAATAATATTATTGTGCAAATTTCACCTGAATTATTTATGGGTGGAGAGCCAAAATCAAACATGTATTAATTCAAAAACGTTCAGTAATTAAATAAAAAACAAGCTTTTTAACTGAAAGTAAGTAGCGACATTAAAACTTAAAACAAACAGAAATTACTCCCGTGTATGAAAGGGGTTGTTCCCTTCCTCAACACCCCGCTCTTTACGCTAAAGTTTTTTACCGTTTAATAAAGTAGGATTGAGAGAAAGAGTTGAAATTTAGCGTAAAGAGCGAGGTGTTGAGAAGGGAACAGCCCCTTTCATACACGGAGTATTTTCTGTTCGTTTTAAGTTTTAATGTCGCTCTTTACTTTCATTTAAAAAAAAACTCCCTTTTTTATTTAATCTCTAGAAGCAGCGGTACATTGCAAAGAAGAAAAACATAATATTCTGTTTTGATAGTAGCCACGCGAAATAAAGTTTTTCAACAGTATACTTGTAACTTAAGGATATTTTTATATCATGGGCAATGCTATGGAACTGCCTCTAGTAAAGAGCAACAAAATAAGATAAATTATATTAAATAGACATTAAAATGAATAATCAGGTTAAACTTAAAACGAACACAAATTACTAAGAAAAGTGAAGAGTAGAGTTTCTGCTTCCAACCCTCGCCTCTAGGCCTTCTGTAGGCTAACACATTATTCTCACTTTACTGAAAAATAAATACATTTCAAACAGCTTGTTTCAATAGTTACGGCATTGAAAAATCAAAATTAATATATGATAGAATCTTAAATTGCTGATACTTCCAGGAATTGAGATTATGACGAAGACCACACTGCCTATCCATAATACAAATATTGGCTGAACTTTTTGTTAACAAGTAATGATGTCAAAGCTATTTAAAAAAACGGATTTTTAACCAAGAACTTTTATTGTAAGTGTATTTTGTGTTATTTTTTATCATTTTTTTTTGCTGATGACGGCCCTTAGATACAGGGCCGAAATATTCAAATAGATTTTTTCATTCACTGTCTTGGGGGAAAAAAAGTCCACGTTATTTTTTCTTCTGTATTTGAATTGAGATTATTTTCTGATTAAATATTCAAACCCCTCCTCTGGCTACGACCCTGGTAAACAGTAATCAAACAGTTCGTGGTAACGAACTGTAGTAAGGAGCGACCCGGCTCAATAGTAACCAAAACTCTAAAAAATGGAATTTTGATACCAATAGCTATATCAAAAGAATTGCATTTTAATGCTGGTTTTAAATATATAAGTTTCATCAAGTTTAGTCTTACCCATCAAAAGTTACGAGCCTGAGAAAATTTGCGTTATTTTAGAAAATAGGGGGAAACACCCCCTAAAAGTCATAGAATCTTAACGAAAATCACACCATCAGATTCAGCGTATCAGAGAACCCTATTGTAGAAGTTTCGAGCTCCTATCTACAAAAATGTGGAATTTTGCATTTTTTGCCAGAAGGCAGATCACGGATGCGTGTTTATTTGTTTTTTTGTTTTTTTGTTTTTTTTTTTCCCCAGGGGTGATCGTATCGACCCAGTTGTCCTAGAATGTTGCAAGAGGGCTCATTCTAACGGAAATGAAAAGTTCTAGTGCCCTTTTTAAGTGACCAAAAAAATTGGAGGGCACCTAGGCCCCCTCCCACGCTAATTATTTTCCCAAAGTCAACGGATCAAAATTCTGAGATAGCCATTTTATTCAGCGTAGTCGAAAAACCTTATAACTATGTCTTTGGGGACGACTTACTCCCCCACAGTCCCCGTGGGAGGGGCAACAAGTTACAAACTTTGACCTGTGCTTACATATAGTAATGGTTATTGGGAAGTATACAGGCGTTTTCAGGAGGATTTTTTTGGTTGGGGGGAGGGGTTGAGAAGAGGGGGATATGCTGGGGGAACTTTCCATCGAGAATTTGTCATGGGAAAAGAAAACTTCCATGAAGGGAGAGCAGGATTTACTAGCATTATTTAAAAAAATAAATAAAAAATAAATGTGAAAAAGCTTTTTCAGCTGGAAGTAAGGAACAACAATAAAACTTAAAACAAACAGAAATTATTACCCATATAAGGGGCTCACCTCCTTATGATACCTAGCTCTTTACGCTAAAGTATTTTTAGTAATTTCAACTATTTATTCTACGGCTTTTGTGATTCAGGGGTCATTCTTAATGAATTGGGATAAAATTTAAGCTTTAGTGTAAAGAGCGAGGTACTGACGATGGGGCGAATCCCCTCATATATGTAATAAAAACATGAGAATACAAAAGTTCTTTACGTAAGCTAATTTATAAGCTACGTAAATCTTTTACCAATAAAAAGATTCGTAAAAAATTAAAAGTTCTAGTTGCCTTTTTAATTAACCAAAAAATCGGAGGGCAACTAGGCTTCTCCCCCGCTCTTTTTTTCTCAAAATCATTCGATCAAAATTATGAGAAAGCCATTTAGCCCCCCCCCCCCCAAAAAAAAAATATGCAAATTTCGTTTTGATTATTCCTCTGCGGAGAGCCAAAATCAAAACATGCATTGATTCAAAAACGTTCAGAAATTAAATTAAAAAAAACAAGTTTTTTCACTTGAAAGTAAGGAGTGACATCAAAACTTAAAACGCACAGAAATTACTTCGTATATGAAAGATGCTGCTTCCTCATCAACGCCCCGCTCTTTACGCTAAAGTTTGACTCTTTCTCTCAATTCTTCTTTCTAAAACAGTAAAAAACTTTAGCGTAAAGAGCGGGGCGTTGATGAGGAAGCAGCCTCTTTCATATACGAAGTAAAATTTAAGCTTTAGTGTAAAGAGCGAGGTACTGACGATGGGGCGAATCCCCTCATATATGTAATAAAAACATGAGAATACAAAAGTTCTTTACGTAAGCTAATTTATAAGCTACGTAAATCTTTTACCAATAAAAAGATTCGTAAAAAATTAAAAGTTCTAGTTGCCTTTTTAATTAACAAAAAAATCGGAGGGCAACTAGGCTTCTCCCCCGCTCTTTTTTTCTCAAAATCATTCGATCAAAATTATGAGAAAGCCATTTAGCCCCCCCCCCCAAAAAAAAAATATGCAAATTTCGTTTTGATTATTCCTCTGCGGAGAGCCAAAATCAAAACATGCATTGATTCAAAAACGTTCAGAAATTAAATTAAAAAAAACAAGTTTTTTCAACTGAAAGTAAGGAGTGACATCAAAACTTAAAACGCACAGAAATTACTTCGTATATGAAAGAGGCTGCTTCCTCATCAACGCCCCGCTCTTTACGCTAAAGTTTGACTCTTTCTCTCAATTCTTCTTTCTAAAACAGTAAAAAACTTTAGCGTAAAGAGCGGGGCGTTGATGAGGAAGCAGCCTCTTTCATATACGAAGTAATTTCTGTGCGTTTTAAGTTTTGATGTCACTCCTTACTTTCAGTTGAAAAAACTTGTTTTTTTTATTTAATAAACCGGCTAAACCAAGGCTGATTTTTGAACACGGAACTGTATGGCACCAGTATTACTACTTGTTTTTGATGTATCGCTGTTCATTGGGATTTAATTTAGCCGATGTTCCTGCTAATCTTATATTTAAATTAAGTAATATTGAGAGAGATAAGCTAAACATGACTAAATGAGTCAAAAGGTGAATAATCGTAAATACCACAAAAATAAATTAAAACATAATCATATAGCCTCTAAGCAAATGAATTTAATACTCTAAAAAAGTTTGCTCGTATTATAAACAAATAAATATTGAAAATATGTTTATATAATTGTGTTTAACAAAATATAATTTTGAATTTCAACACTAACATACATTTAAATGAAAAGTTTTAAAACAGTACAAAGGTATAAAATATTTTGAAAGTAAAATATTTTTAGAAGATGTAAACGCAAAACTGAAAAAAAAGTTAATTTAGTTAATCAGTTTACAAACTTTCGAACACAACTAATATTTAAGCAAGAAGTAGCAAGAAAACAAGTGCAATTTGGAGATTATTTTAGCACGAGAAACAGTGTTCACATAAAAATGTGAAAAGAAACATTTTCTTTTTCTAGTCTAATATTTTGTTACCATCCAACTATAAAAATTTTCAAATGTGTTTTCGTCATTACAAAAATTACATTTTCGGGTCGTCTGGATTTTTCACTCCGCATTACTTAACCCCAAATATTTGATGACCCAAACTTAAAAGGCCAGCCATTTTTCTCTCCGTGTATAAGGGATAACTTGATTGGCTAACTAAAAAAGTTCATAGAAATAAACCAATGGAATAAGCCAAGCAGTCTTTTAAAGCGATGACAAAAATGTCTCCCTTTCTCTTCTATTCTAGGCTTGGAACTTTGCCGAATACAAGCCGTACAATCAAGGTATTTTAAAAGGTAGTATAGTTATTATAAGGTAGCTTTTCATTTGCTCTACTGCAACAAATAATGAAAAAGCTCCATTTCCTCTAGTTTCCAGTCTGTCTAACGGTTATATCCAGTGCCAAATTTTAGATGTTGTGTACAGCTAACGTATTAAAGTTAAACGTGTTAAATTTAACGTGTTGAAAATATTAAAATATTGAACAAATATTAAACAGATTAACCGAACACCCTGTAGTACATATTAAACATTCACTAGTACATAAACATTCAGTAGTACATATTAAACAGTCACTACCCTTACAGTCGTTCTTGGGCATTGCCCCAACGTAAAAAAACTTAAATAACGTCGTTACAGCAAAAACAATTTGGATTTTATTTAACGGAGAATTTATTTCCAAATTTATTTCCAGGAGCATCCCACATACCAATAGAAACTATACCAATACAAGTTGCATAAACTTCATTGGAATAAGCAAGTTATTATTAAAGGGTGGGGATGTGTTCCCCCTGTTTTTGATGAGCTAGTGTTTCAATAACGCACAAGCATTAAAAGTAAAAGTTTCATATCAAACTGTAAAAGTTTGATATGGGGTATTATGTATACTACTACTACCACTACTAATACTACTACTGCTGCTTCTGCTATTAACAAATCACTGCATCACTCGGCCACCTGATGCTAACAGAAAATTGACAAGGTTATACATAGAATTAAAAAAAAAATCAGAAAAAACTTGTTTTTCTACATTGATTGCAAAAATGACAAGGGAATTGCTGCAAGAAATTTGTAAGCTCCCCTGAATCTTTCCGGGGGAGGAGGGGGGTATGTACAGAATCGATAACTTTCTTATAATATTTCCTCGTAATATTGATCAAAATTTTGAAAAAGGTGTTGGTGGTCCAATATGATTTATTTTCAGACATCGGCTTGTTCCTTTCTGTTGTAGTCAACCTACATATTAGTTAGACGTATTTAGACAGGGTACGGCCAAAAAGGTTAGAATCCACATGGCAAAAGAGCACATTTACTGAAGATCTCCATATTAGGAAGTGAAATTTGGGTAAACCCAGATTCAAACAGGTTTGATTAAGAGGGATTCCCCGACTATTACAGTTAGATTCGAATGGCATAACTATGTCTCTTGATAAACCAGTTCTTTGGCTCACTTCGTTCTCTGGGTCACAGAGTTCAGGTTTTGTAACATACGTTTATTGCTAGAAAAATTTTATTTCCAAATTTATTTCTAGGAGCATCCCATATTTCAATAAAAAGTATACCAAGGCGAGTTGCATAAACTTCATTAGAAACAAAGTTTAAAGTAACATTCAGTCACAATACACATAAGATATCAACATAATAAACAAATAGTAACATATCAAAAGTATTAAATTAAACGTATCAAAACATTAAAATATTGAACAAATATTGAACGTGTTAACCGAACACCCTGTAGTACATATTAAATATTATATCAATATAATAGTATAATAAAAATTTTATTGTAATAGAAATAATATTAAATAAGAAGGAGTGTTTTATTCATAATGACTTAAAATTTGACAAAAAAAAGGCTCAAAAAGAAGAAGATATCGGAAAATGTGGTAAACATTTTGTTTTCCTGGCAGTCACTACCCTCATAGTAGTTCTTGGGCATTGCCCCGACGGAAAAAATTTAAATAACGTCGTTACAGCGAATACACCATGAGACATACAAGATTTACGCTGCTTGGGTAGCGTGAAGGGCTGCAGCAACTATTGGTTGGCCACCAAAAGAGCTGCTGAAGCCTCAATTGTTTGGTTTCTTATCATCCCTTAAACTCTGCAATTGTCATCAACTCAACGTTTTATAATAGTTTGCACTAAGAGTAAATTTTCTGAAAAAAAAATATGAAAACTTTTTACAGACGATTTGAAAATTTGCAGTTTCTGCTAACATAAAATAACTTCCATGCTTTTTAAATCGAATCAATGCAGCATGGGTTTTTAACTTCAAAATAAAACACACCATTGTTTGTCTAAGATTTATTTGATTAAAAGAACAATTTGATTCTGTCTATCACCAAATGATTACCTTAAAAGATTTAATAATATTTGCTAAACTTGAAATAGGTATATATAATGCTTTAATTCTTTATAATAGTTCAGTAATCCCTTGCAAGAAGACAAACATTCCGAACCCAAGATATATACAAATGATTAAAGCTACTACTACTACTACTAACAACAACTCACTGCAGCATCAGGCCGTCTCAGACCAGCCCACCTACAAAAACTCCTCCTCCGCCCAGTCTATTTAAAATGTCCCTCTTTGCAACCTCCCAAGAATTTCCAGTTTCCTTAAAGTAGTTCCTTAAGACCTCCTCCCACCCAAGGTTCTAGTGGTTAGGAGATTTGTGCTTTCGAAGAATCATAGATTACCAAAGATCGTTCTTTCCAGCCCACCATCTAGAGACATATGAAAAGCAGGTTGACCCAACCTTTCTCTCATTACAGCCTTAGAAAGTGGAATAAAACCACATTTCTCGTAGAGCTACCTGTTTTAAATACGGTGAGTCAGACGGGTACTCAAAACAACCCGGAGATAATTCTTCTGGAAAAGTCTAACAAATCTTCCTCCGTGTTTCTTGTTGTGTTTCTCTTTTTACCTCTCTTTTCTGATTGTATCCTATTTTGTTGGCTACTTCGTCAACATTTTCATCCATTTTAAGTCCTGAATTACGAGAAAATACAGAAACTTAAAATTTCAGCAGTAAAACATGTAAATTCAATATAAACTGATACAACAGGAATATATAAAGCATGTAGTACATTTATCCCTCTTGAGGGAAGAGTGACTTTAAAGCAAATGAGTTTGATACGAGAAAAAGGAAAAGTGAGTATTTCTGATTTTTTTTTAAGTAGCTATATCTTTTTTTGGAGGGGGTCTTTATTTATGCACCCCACCTGTTCTTAAATATTATCCTGATCAAACATTTCACGGTAAAGAACTGCAAGTAACGAGAGACACGGCTCAATAGTGAGCGAAACTCTAAAAAACGGAATATCAACATCAATAAATATATTAAAAAAAACGGCATATTCTGTTGATTCCAAATATTTAATTTTTTTAAGCCTATTGTTATTCATAAAGGGCTATGAGTGAGATAAAATATGCTGATTTTTGAAATGGGGAAACAATCCCTAAAACTTCACAAAATATTAATGAAAATTGTACCATCAGACTTAGCGTATACGAGCGTAAAACTCTACTGTATAGGTTTTCAGCTCCTATCTACAAAAATCAGAAATTGTGTATTTTTTTTGTCAGAAGACAGACTACGGATGCTTGTGCATTTTTTGTTTGTTTTTTTCCCTAGGGGTGAATGTATCAAACCAATAGACCTAGAATATGAAAAGAATACTCATTTGAACGGAAACAAAAAGTCCTAGTGACCTTTTTAAGTTACAGAAAAAATTGGAGAGAAACTAGTCCTCCTCCCAAGCCCCTTTTCTTCAAAATTTCCCGATCAAAATTTGAGATTGCCACTTTGTTTATCATGTTTTAAAAGCCCAAATATCATGCCTGATAGTAGACCCTCCCCCAGCCTCTGGGGATACGTCTTGAAGTTATAAAACTTCATATTGCTTACGTATAGTTTTTGTTATTGGGAAGAGTGCAGACATTTTTCGGATGGAGGGTGGATTTTTTGCTTAGGATGGGTTGCCATGGAGACAATTTTCAGCATGAAGGGAAATTTCTGGGAGTGAAGTTTCCAGGGGAAATATTTCACTAGGGAGATTTCATAAAATTCTCATAAGAAATCATTTTTATTTGTCTCACTTTGTATTTTCCTATTCACTTTTGCATGTGGAGATATTCTGGGGTAATTTGCGGAGGAAAATGTTTTGCGTGTTCGGATTCCCAGGAAATAATACACACAGAATAAGGGATTTCTGCAGTGATAGAAAAACGATTAGAACCTAAATTATTTTTCAAATGAATACTAAGGAGAATCTTTCAGACTAAATTTCTTGGGAGATGCTTTGCAGAGGAGGGAAGAATTTTCAGCGGTAGGAATTATCCTGGAGAAGTCTTCTTTCTGGAGAAGTCTTTCTTAGAACAACTTCTTTCAACTGATAATGAGGAGCAACATTAAAACTCAAAACGAACACAAATTATACCGTATATAAAGGGCTGTACCCTCCCAAATACCTTGTTCTTATCGCTAAAGTTTGAGTTTTTGTTCTAACTTTTTATGAACGACTCCTGAAATATAAGGTCAGTGAAATATAATTTCTGTTCGTTTTGAGTTTTATTGTTGCTGCTTACTTTCAGCTGAAAAAGACTTTTTATTTTTTGCTTTGGAAAGATTTTCTGTTGAGAGTAGAAATACCACTGTGGACTTGTCCGAAAACAACAACTATAGCTCATTAACTTGAGTTTCTTTTTGTGTTTCTTTTGTGGAGCTAAATAAGTGAGATACCAGCGAAATATTCTATAGCTTTTCACGGTATAGACTTGATATTTTATGCCATAAACCACTAAACCTACTGGTAATAACTCTCCACAGCACCAAACCGCCTGAATCCCAAATAGCTGCGCAAGCTCTTCCTCCATCCAAACCTATTCAAAGCCTCCCTCTTCCAGGAATTTTGCATTTCCCTTCAATCTTTCTTCAAGAAATTCCCCCCAACCTTAGACAACCTGCTTTTCATTTAGCCCCAGACGGTTGGCTGACAAGGACAATGTTTGGCAATCTGTGATCGTTCATCTCTATAACATACCCTAGCCATCTCAATATTTCTTTCTTTAACAAACAGTTCGTGGTAACGAACTGTAGTAAGGAGCGACCCGGCTCAATAGTAACCAAAACTAAAACCCTAAAAAACGGAATATTGATATCAATATTTACATCAAAAGAATTGCATTTTAATACTGATTTTAAATATATATGTTTCATCAAGTTTAATCCAACCCATCAAAAGTTACCAGTCTGAGAAAATTTGCACTATTTTAGAAAATAGGGAGACCCCCTAAAATGTATAGAATCTTAACGAAAATCACACCATCAGATTCAGTGAATCAGAGAACTCTAACGTACAAGTTTCAAGCTCCTATCTACAAAAATGTGGAATTTTGTACTGTTTGCCAGAAGACAAATCACGGATGCATGTTTATTTGTTGTTTTTTTTCCCAGGGGTGATCGTATCGACCCAGTGGTCCTAGAATTTTGCAAGAGGACTCATTTGAAAGGAAATGAAAAGTTCTAGTGGCCATTTAAATGACCAAAAAAATTGGAGGGCACCTAGGCCTCTTTCCACGCTGGCAGTGCCTGCCATTGTAAATTTAGTTTATTCAAAAATATTGCAAAAACTAAGATCAGCCTGCATAATTCAAGGCAAGCATCCACAGAAACAAGTCAGCTTTTTTAGTTTATCTTTGCCTTTAGGTTGCTAGATGGAATATTTCTCAGTTTTCACAGTAATTTTCATTTTATTTGAGAAAACTACCTCCAACTTTTCCCCTCCCTTAACCCTCAAGGATTTTGACGAAATTACACCACTGTTTAGGTCTTGACTTTTCTTCTTTTTTTATATGTTACTGAGTGGCTATCAGGAAAATCCAAGAATTGTGTACTTTTTATTGCAATTTTTTGTTCAAATTTTCCTTAACGGGTAATGACCACCAAATTTAATAGTTTTATTTTAATTGAAGAGTATCAAATCAAGGCATAAATGTCTAAGGAAAAAAGCTCTTCAAGATTTTACCATAAGACGCATCTCTTCTTTATTAATTAATTGTTCGCGTGTATTTGTGTCTGGGCGGAGTTAAGTAGAATAACCGAGGGTCTATATGTATATATGGTTCCATCGCAATCAGTAATCAAAAGTGGAATTGTGGCCTAAGAGTTATAATGTAAGTAGCTTTGGTTTGCTATTTAACTCCTTCTGAAAGAGTATTTTGCAACAACATTTATCTGTGGGAATCTATTAGTTACTTTGAATGGTAAAAATTTAGTTTTAACAGCATTTTCGACTTTTAAATGCTATTTCGTATTTAATCGAGACTTAAATAAGTATACCGATCAACGCCAAAATTCATTACTATGTTACCTCTAGTTGCCCCCCTCCATAATGTGGATATTTTTTTATATATCCCCTGCCACTTGAATAACCGGATATGGACCCTCTTGCCCCCTGTCCCCAATAGCAATGCTGGAGATTTGCCTTTACTTACTAAGGCATGAGAGGGAGACAAGGAAGATGGGGTTATGCTCCAGTTAAAGATTTTAGCCATGAAGTTTACAATAATACTCTTATTATTGTTCTGAGCCTTTCCACCCTAGAAAGGTTCGTTATATAGCATATATTTACTATGTTTGATATATTGATTAAAAGTGTGTTATCTCCCACCCAGATAAAGGAATATAGTAACTACCCATCATTGCCAGACGTCCACTTTTGGACAAATTTTCATCATTTGCATAAGGAGTGTGTAAATCATTATAATGCTTTGGATTGTATTTGTTGCGTGATGCGGAAACTGCGTTAACAAATATTTTGAAGATCATTCGTTTCCTGTCTGGCAACGCATTTCTGCCACTAGAACTAAGATTATCCCTTCATCATAGTGAAAACCTAAGAGGGAAGCTTAAAAAATGGTAATATCAACGTGCTTTCAAGTTAGCCTCTCAAAATTACTTTCAAAGTCTTTTTGGCTTACGGATTGTATTGTTGTTTGTTAAAGTAATAACCACACCAAAGTTTTAATAGAGGATTATAAGTATTATTTAACTATTTGCAATATCATTTTCAAACATTTTTTAAAATCAGTTTTTCATTTACCTTGTTAATTTTCATTCACAATTATTTCCAAATTCAGCAGATATTTATTTTAAAACAAAAACAAAAGTACAGCCTCCAAATACTTTGGAGATTACATTTTTTGTATAATCATTTCATAAAGATAAAAATACAAATCCTTGATCCCTCCCTTCCACATTTTCGTGAACTGGCGCCCTTAATATCATTTTCAAAGATATTAATTTCAATTACAGTTTTAATGGATTTTGCACGACTAAGGTCTAATGTCTAAGGATCCTATTTACGTGGATTAGCCTACACATCTTCAAAAACTTGTGTAAATATGCGAGGTGCCGCAAACTCTTGCAGTCTTCAGTGAACTATATACTCCGAAGAATTTTGTTTTGATAAAATGTTCTTTGTGTTTAAAATATTCTTTATGTCATTTTCTTTACAATAGGATGCAACACAACATGGAAATAGAAAGAATATGTAAAAAAATATGTAAAGATATATAAAAAATATGTAAAATGTAAATATATATTTATAAAAATGAAAAAATATAAAAAATATAAAAAATATATATATATATAAATATATAAAAAATATGCATATATAAAAATTTAAAAATATGTAATTGAAAAAATATTAAAAATATGTAATAATAATATCCATTTATAAAAAAAATAGAAATCTGCTTCACAGGCACACACATCATAAGAAAATTGAATGCCTGCTGAGGGTAACAGCATCCAAAGATTGTCTTTACCATAGATTTAAACTATTTGTCTATGCTAAATCTTCTTTTAAAATTATGGTTTTCAGCTGAAATTATACAAAAAAAGATTGGGCTCGCAAGAAAATGTCATCTTCTTTACCTCAGAGCTCTGAAGATGTTAAACATCCCCTTATGATATTGTTATAAAACTATTCTTTGCCTATACTGTTATTTATTTTATATAAAAGTATTACGGTACTTTTTCGAGGTACATTGTCAATAGTGCCGGCCCTATGGTTTCAAAGGCAGCCAAAGGGGGTATACTATTGGAGCTGCTAACGTCTCATGACGTTATGAAGAACTTCTTGATCTTACGCAATACTATAGTACAATTGGTTGCTATGTAATGGTAAAATACACCTGTATGCTACGTAATAGGGGATCGTTTGTTAAATTATGCAAATGTTTTGTTCAAGATTTCTTTGGTTGTTATGCAATATGGCACTCCATTGGGGAACCCTCAAGACGCCAGGCCCTAGGAACCAATTCCAACAGGGCCCTTAGCAGTCAATTCCAACGAGGCCACTAGCAAGTAATTCCAACGGGCCCCACTAGCAACTAATCCCAACGGGGCCCTAGCAACCAATTCCAAAGGAGGACCTAGCGAGCAATTTCACTGGGACTCTAGCATCCAATTCCATCGGGCCCTTAGCATCCAATTTTACTTAGAACCTAGCATCCAGCGAAGATGCCCAATAGTTAAGCAGGGAACCCCCGGCTGTAACTGATAATGACGTAATCTCGCCTGGCTTGCTTCTTAAGGACCTCTGGGGAACCCCACTTGTAACTGAGGATATCAGACAAGTGGGTGTTACGTAATGTAGTGCCCACGTGAGTGTTATGTAGTGGTGGTGCAAAGGTGGAATTTTATGTAATGACAGTGCACACGTGGGATGTTAAATAACTCTCTAAGAGATTATTTTTGAGATTTTATCAACTTTAGGAATCGAATGTAAGACCAGATACTTCCCCAATGACCAGACCAGAGCCTTAAATAGCTTGATCAACAAACTATTCATAAAATGTTGATTCGGCAAATATCTTCTACGTGTTAGGCTATTTCCCGTCCAAAGACTTCACTGTAAAATTCCTAGAACGATCAAATGGATCGCGTGTTTGCAAACCATTCCACTTGAGAGCGCGCAAGCATCGCAATGATACATTGACTATTGATCAATTATGTGCACTTACTTGTTAAAACATGGTTTAGGGAATATCATCTGAGCAATAATATCTTGGCTTGTTCTTATGATATTTTTACTAATGGACGGTTTTACTCTATCAGAATTTGAAGACCCTATCAGAGATAAATTAAAACAAAGGGTACCCTTACGTCTAGAATATGGTATACCTTCATATATATTCAAAAAAGTCTATCTTTTCTTCTCTGCAACACATAATTTTAAAGTTATATTGGAGGCAATCTTGAACAAACACACCTATGTACATAGGCTAAAAGATGCATTAATTGCATTAGTGAAACATATTGAAGATTCATCCTGTAAAAAAAATATAAGGAATTAAGGCTCTTTTGCACATACACATTCTATTAAAAAACAAATGTATAAGCATTACTAAAACACTGTACTCTTAGGGCACTGAAATCAATGTTATACAGGAAGTTTAAAACATTAAATGGACATTTAAAAGAAATAGAATTTGAAACATTTCTTGAATGTTTCATTCAATTTATTTATCCTGTTTTTGTAAAAATTACCTGTTCCTTCACACTCCTGTGGTACATAATGCTATTTTTAAGGTATTCTCAGGTATTTTCATGATAAAAATATACCTGAAATAAATTGATTCGTGTTTTTGAGAACCACCCTTCTTTGCATTTTAGATGTGATTTTAAAGTTTCAACAGCGCCCCTTAGCCCTAGAAAAACATTTTTTGTATTGTAATATGTTTTGTCTTTAATTTTACATTTCTGTATTGTTTAAAAAGGACATAAAATTTAAAACATTTCTTGAATAAGCCTTCCCCTATCACTCCTAAGGCATATTCAAGTATTGTCATGAGAAAAATATATTCTGTTAATTCTCAGCCTGTGACACCCTGTGACTGGCTGGCACAAGGTAATATCTGCTTATATTGTCAAACCTAGATTATGTTTCAAGCATTCTATTGGAAAAATGTCCATTTACACAATAATTGTTCGTTTAAACTTATTGAAAATTTCCAATAGTCTTTCTTCTGATGACTCCTGTTAATTGAGCCCAGTGTGGCACAATGTACCCAATCGATATACCTTCTGGCGCACATTATAACCCCAAAGTATTTTCAAATTTTTTCCACAAAAATATGGCACATGACACCCTTTGGAGCGCATTATCACTCATAGGACATTTTTCAGGAATTTTCCTGCAAAAAATTCCTTTTACACAAGAATTGATGATTTAAAATTAATAATAAATCCCGGATAGCGTTACTACCGAAGACACCTGGCAATTTAGGCCAGCGTGCACAAAGTACACACTCAATGGTACCCTGTGGCGCATATTATAACACCTAAGGCATTTTAACTTTTTTCCAACAAAAATATGGCACACTTCACCCTCTGGAGTGCATTGTCACACATAAGACATTTTTCAGGCATTTTGCTGCAGAAATATCCGTTTACACTAGAATCGATAATTTAAAATTAATGACAAATCCCCGATAGCGTTTCATCTGATGACTTTGGCAACTGAGGCCAGTGTGGTTCAATGTATCCACTGGATGGCACCCTCTAGCACACACTATTAGATCTAAGGTATTTTTCCCCTTTTTCCTACAAAAATAACCTTATAAACTAAAAATGACCGTTTAGACATGATGGAAAATTCCCATGGCTCCACCAAATCCAATTCCAGTCCCACCTATCCCAGTTCCAGATTCGGTTTCGGTACCAACACTAATGCGTGGTAGATTATGCGACGGTAGATAGTTTGTCGTACGTTTTCATTCAGTATTATTTCTACATTGGAAGGATAAAATTTAGATATTAATTAAAAGATGTGGATAAAGTATTTCAAGAAAGTTTGTTTTCATGATAAAGTCAACGTAACACTGAATGTTGACAAACAAGGATGCTTGAAATATGAAACAAGCATTAATGGGGCTCTTACTGGAAATATATACTTGTTTTGTCGTAAAAGTGAGGAGGTAATTTGCTTTGGAATTCCCAAACATTACCATCATCAAAATGGTGGATATACCAAAGTAATATTTCTAGAGATGATAGTGCTCCAAGAGCATGCAAACCTAATACTTTCAGTTGATGATGAATGCCAACTTCTTGCTTATGATGCTGGTAACTCATTACAGGTTGATAGGTCCTTTTACCATCTTTCTGGTATTAGCATTCAAATGAAGACAAGAAGAAGACAAACCTACTTCAGTACCAGTTTCATATATAGTATATCTTATCTATGTACCGAAACTGCAAATTATGTAAACATAATGTCATAAAATGAATTGATGAAAAACAAACCACCGGCAAACGTTACTAGTACCATCAATAGTTTACCAAAAGAATGTCTGATGTATGAAGAATGTATGATGAAATGTATGGTGAGATTGTTAAAGGCTATGTATGAACCCAAATTGGATATCTGCCATGTCAATAGAGAACATAATGAAGTATTTTATGGATTGGGTTCAAAGAATTCATTTTTTATGAGGATATTCTAGATGTCATTTTGTCAATACAAATATTTCATTCCATTACTTTTGTCTCCATTTATTTTAGAGTACGAAAGCAACTCCAACGTTTGGAATGTTTATTCAGAAGTTGGAGTTTCAAAAAAGGGAATTTTCTAAGAGAAAGATACTACTACCACACTCATAGGGGACCTACTAAAGTCAGAGATAGGTTGACAGGATTTATACCGAAGTCTAAGAGAGATGGGTAGGATGTTTTCTTCCAAAGTCCAAACATAGTGACAGGCAAACACGTGGTCAGACCCCTGGGTACAGAAAGGGACAAAACACCCAGTTACAAACACCCAGTTACATGCACAAACACAGAGATAGACACACGGAGACAGGCAGACAAACTCTGACACACAGAGGCACCGTGAGGAAGAGAAACAAAAACACAGACACACAAGAAAATAAAGTCTGGGAACAGAGAGACAAAAACAACAGGAAGACACAATGTATGCCGAACAGACACATGCACAGACACACAAGAAAATAAAGTCCGATGAACAGGCTTGCAAACAGATTAAGAGACAGGCAAACAGACGCTCAGACACACAAGCACAGAGAGATACAGAAACACGCACAAAGTCAGGCACACTTTCACACAGAGACAGGCAAACACCCATTCAGAACCATGGGAACAGAGAGACAAAAACAACAGGAAGACACAATATCTGCCGCACGGACACATACAAACAGGCAGTCGAAGCCATGGGCACAGAGAGAGTGAGAGAGAGAGTGATAAAAACACATACAAGCACATAAAGTCAGACACACAGGGATACAGAGACAGGCAAACAGATGCTGAGACACATAGGTAGGTAGAGAGAAAGACAAAACAACTACTCGCAAGTACACAAAGTCAGAAAAACAGGCACTCAAACAGATGCAGAGACGGGCAAACAGGCACTAAGACACACAAATGCAGAGAGAGACATAAACACACAAAAGTGCAAAAAGTCACACACACAAGCACACAGATATAAGCAGATAGACGCTCAGACACACAGGCACAGACAGAGCAAAAACACGGGAAAACACACATACAGACACACAGGCATGCAAACAGACGCATAGATAGGCAAATAGACACTCAGACACACCGACACAGAGAGAGACAAAAACACTCACAAACACACGAAGTCAGACACAAAGGCACACACAGAGACAGGCAAACAGCCACTGAGACACACAGGCACAAAAAAGACAAAACACACACAAAAACACAAAAATTCAGACACTCAGGCTCATAGAGACAAGTAAGCAGACTCTCAGACACACAGGCATATATAGAGAGGGAAAAACACCCACAAACACACAAAGTGAGACTCACAGGCATGCAAACAGACCAAGAGACTGGTTGACAGATCCTCAGACACACATACAAGCACAAAAAGAGACAGAAACACACACAAAGTGAGGCACACTTTCACACAAAGACAGGCAAACAGACAGTCAGACAGATTTCCAGAGAGAAAGAAAAACATACAAGAACACACAATGTTTGCCGCACAGAAACATGCAAACAAGCAGTCAAAGCCATGGACACAGAGAGAGAGAGAAAGAGAGAGAGGGGGGGATAGAGAGAGAAAAAAACACATAAAAACACACAGAATCAGACACACGAAGACAACAGGACAGACAAAGGGATAAAAACACAAACACACAAACGCAGAGTCAGTTACATATGCTCAGAGAGAGAGAGAGACAAAAAACATAAAAACACAGAGTCAGAGACAAGAAAGCACAAAGACAGAGAAAGAAACAAAAAATCCAGATAAACTCAAAGAGTCAGACATACAGGCACAAAAAGAAAGAAAAAACAA